>NW_024080710.1:2894372-3096789 GCF_003009895.1 Hyaena hyaena | reverse complement strand
AAAAAAAAAAAAAAAAAAAAAAGCTGTATAGAGCTGGAACTCTCAGCTGTCCTGTGTGGTTTTATAAACTGTTCAGTTCTTTTGCAAATGACACAATAATATATTTTAAGAGCCATAACAATGGACATGTCTTTGACCCAGTAATCCCCTACCAGAGTTTACCAGAAGAAAATAATTGAAAAGTAATGTTCAATGCCCCAAATCATCTATTGCTGCAATGGCTATAATAGTGACAAGTTAGAAACAAAATAATGAATTGGAGAGTAATGGTTAACTAAATTAGATTCATCACTAAAGTATTAAGCTAGCATTAAAAATGATTAGGAACATTATAGTTTGACATACAAAGGTGGCCATATAAAACCATTGAAACAGAATACAAACTTATTTTAATTTTATAGTTACAGCTATGTAAAAATATACATTAAAAAAAAAAACCTTAGAGGAAATACAGTGGGTTGGTTTTTGTTTGTGCTACCAAATATGTATGTGTAGAGTGTCCAAGTTTTAGGCTTCTAGTGTTCACTGAATGAGCGCTGTGTGCCCATCCCACAACGCTGTAAGACGGGGATTGATGTTATTACTCTCATTTGACAGGTAAAGAAACTTGATTCTCATGTAACCTATAAAGAAATTTAACTTTTTATTATGGATGTTTTCAAATATATATAAAAGTAGCAAGACTAGCATGATGAACCCTGTGTGCCTCTCACCTAGCGTCTACAAGGTCAAGTTCACAGTTTTAGTAAAGTACCTATCCTACTCTCAAGCTTACGCTTCTCATTACAGTCCTGTCTTGCCTCTTCATTTTGTCATTTGGTTCTATTGAATATCTACGATGCTTAGTGGTTTTGGTAAAATAGACAAGGAAAGGCATTGTTAACAGTGAAATTTATAGGTTGGTAATAAGATGGAGAAAGCACTCTCTTTTAGCCACATGTATTTTGTAATAAGCATTTTTAGTTGCAGTGTTCTGCAAAGACAAAACTTGCTGATACAGTTGATCCTGTTTTATAAATCTTTGACCCATTCATCAGACTCTGACCACTCTAAAGATAAAGGATTATCGTTGTATTGGTCTTTCTGACTGAAGTGGCCTTCTGCAGATTGAGAAATTGTGTAATTATTAACTACGGTAATGGATATGTACTTGCAAGTTTCATCTGGTATCTTAATGAGCTTTAACCCTCTGAGTACACCCAAAACAATATCCTAGAATCCTTGAAATTTATCGGTTGTCTCTTAATGACTCCCCAATCTGTGTATTTTTGCTTTGATAAATATTTTGTTTCCCCTGCCCTCACCACATCCTGTTCCCCTGTTCACATACTCACAACTCCTGTAAATTACAGGATTTCATAGCAGCAGCCTTAGGTATAAAGATTTTGTAAAAAAATTACTGTTTTTTGAATTAACAGGACCATATTTTCTAGTCCATTTTTTTTTTGGTGTGTGTGTGTGAAATTCCATACTTGTGTTTTATAGAACTGATTTGTTTCAGACATCTCTTGTTCTAGGAGACCTTTTCTGAACTCTTGAGATGCCCTGTGTCACCTCTGTGCACTTCCCCATCCTCCCTTGTCTAGAGGGCACATAGGGCTCTCAATCTTGGGGACCAATGGCCTCATGGCCCTGTGGTGATAAACCATACTAGAGTTGAGTCCGAGGACTGTGTAATCCAGGCTAGATGTAAGGTCATTTAGTCAGATTTTCCCTTCAGGAAAGCTAAATAAGATTGCTTTTTTTTTTAATTTTTATTTTTTAAATGTTTTTTTTTTTTTTCCCCAATTTTTAGGAGAGAGAGAGAGAGAGAGACAGCGTGAGCAGGGGAGGGTCAGAGAGAGAGGGAGTCACAGACTGAAACAGGCTCCAGGCTCTGAGCTGGCCGTCAGCACAGAGCCCGACACGGGGCTCGAACCCACGAACTGCGAGATCATGACCTAAGCGAAAGTCAGACGCTTAACCGACTAAGCCACCCAGGCGCCCCATAACATTGCTTTTTTATCTACTGTGATTATGTCAAATATAGTGAAACTAGAAATATGTCTGATGTTAGGGAGAGTGGTTGGTTAAATATAGATTGGTAAAGCATAATTGGATATTTAGTAGTTAAAGGAAGAAGATTGGATAAAATTCTGCAGAGTTGTGTGGAGTGAAAAGAAGAGATGGTCCAAGGAAGAAGAAAGAAGAACCAGAGAAGTAGAAGAAACAGAAAATTGTAGCATTCTAGAAACGAAGGAAAGAGAGTTTTAACCATTGGAGTAGTCCAGTACCATGAGTGCTTATTTGACAATTTGAACTTCCTGTTGTCTTAACAGAGATAAGAAATAGAAGTCTGATTGCAGGACATTTAGGAGAAAAGGTTAAGTAAGGACACAGAAGCAGTGAGTGTCTTAAACTCTCTATAAAAACATTCTGGAGATTACCTGTAGCAGGTGTCTCTTGGGTAAGACAACTAAAGTGGCTGTCCTGGCTCCTGTGTTGGGGGGTGGTGGTGGAAGGGGACTGGGGGACTTTATTGTATTCCTTTTTTACACCTGAATTTATTTAAATTTATCTTCAAAAGTTTGTCATTAACTGTAGTCCAAGAGCCTATGAAAAATGTGGATAATAGGCAGTCCTATTTTGGTTGGTAGCCCCCACCTTCTGCCTTCTAGGGACATCCCTGCATTTAATCCTGTGGCAGTTCAATGTCACTTTTGTATAATTGTCATCTTATCTCTCTCATTAGACAATTAAAGCTCCTTGTTGTTATCATTGAACTCTCACTACTTCGCATAATGCCCTGCACGTCGAATTGAGTAGGTATTTGTTATGTGAATGACTGAATGAAGAAACCAACAATTGTCTGTCTCTTAAGCACAAAGTAATTCCAATTTGATGCTCTCACAGAATCAAGAAAAGAATGTTTCAGGAAAGAGGGACTTCTAAACAGTTTCAAATAGTAAAATAAGGATCACATATTGACCTTTGGATTTGGCTATTAGAGGGCATTGGTATTTATAGTAAAAAGTGTTCTAGTAAGATGAGTGGAGCAAGGGCTGTATTTAAGTTGAAGAGTAAGAACATAGAACAATGTAGAAGTTTGCTGTTTTGTTTTGTTTATGTTTTTTAAAGATTTGAGATTAAAGGGAAGAAACCATTGGAAAGAAACCCAAAGATTTAAGAGAGAGGAGGTCATTATCATAGTAATTTTATACATTTGATTTGAATATAAGTATTCTTACCTGCTTGTCAGGCTATTTTATTTCTCCCTCTTCCTCTTGGTTTGAATACATCTTTACAACTTGAAGGTTTTTGCTCTGCTATTTGGGGCCCCCCTAGTGGCCAATCTGATAATGACATATAAGTAGTAAATTGTTGATTGGTCCAATACACCAGTTAGTTATTCCTTATGCAGGTTATTCTTTCTATGGATTAGATAAGGGTGGGATATGTAGTTATGAGAATTAGTGATACTTAGTCCCTTTTTGTCAAAACTTGACACCTAAACTTACTATAATTTTGTTTCCACGGTAACAATTCATTATTGTAAACCTTGAAAATTGCAGTGTATCTTTGTTTAGCTGGTAACACATTAATTAATAACTGCCATCATTGTGCTCAACTCTTACTCTGTAATGTTAGATTTAGGTCCTTTGTTCTACAACTATTGGAACATATTCAGGTTGAAGATTGTAAAAGAAAAACCTGAATTACCAAGCAAAAAAGATTTGATTATTATGAAAATAATGCATATTCCTTATTCATCACAATAAAACTTTTAAAATATAGAAAAAATAAAAATCATCCTTAATTTTTCTTCTCAATGTTTTTCTTTCTAGGATTTTTTTATATTAAAATATTTTTGAACAATATAAGGAATGCCTCTTTACCACACCACACTAAAAAAACAAAAACCAGAAAATATGTTCAGAATAGTTCAAGCCCTTTGTGTAGTCTTTACCTATTATATCCCCATTCCTCCCTCCCAAAGTTAACCACGATCTTGAATTTGGTATTTTATACTCAGGCATATTTAAAAATGAGTATGTTGTAATTCAATACAGAGAGTAGCTGTACTTGTGAACATAACATCATGTATAAACTTGATACTTGTGAACATGGCATACTGTATAAACTTGTCAAATCGCTAAGGTGTACATCTGAAACTAATGTAACATTGTGTGTCAACCATACTCAAATTTAAAAAATACAAAAAATATTCAATATATTGATAACCAAAAGTTATATATTTTTCTTTCTTTTTTTTTTTTTTTAAAGTTTTATTTATTTCTAGGAGAGAGAGAGAGAGAGACAGCGTGAGCAGGGGAGGGTCAGAGAGAGAGGGAGACACAGACTGAAACAGGCTCCAGGCTCTGAGCTGGCAGTCAGCACAGAGCCCGACGCGGGGCTCGAACCCATGAACCGCGAGATCATGACCTAAGCGAAAGTCGGACGCTTAATCGACTAAGCCACCCAGGCGCCCCATATTTTTCAAATGTTTTCTTTCATTTAAAATTATATTTGTAAGATGTATCCATGTTGACATGTAACTGCTTTTTGCTTCCATATAGTATAGTAATCTTTCTCTGGATATTCCATTCTCCTCTACAAGGGCTTTTAGGTTCCAAAATTTGTTTTGCTTATAAAGTCTCCCATGGTCATTCTCATACATGTTTTCTTGTATACATATATATGTACCAAGTTCTCCAGGGCAGTAACTTGGAAGTGGAATTATTTTGTTGTGTGATAAGTGCATCGTTAGCCTTACCAAATTGTTCTTCAGAGTGGAATGCCAATTTTTTGTTCTACCAGCAGTGTCAGAGTTCAACAGTCTTGGGTATCTTTAGACTGCATAAACCTTTTTTTGCAGTCCTGTGGGTACGAAGCAGTATTTCTTTTTTTTTTTTTCTAGTAGTTTATTGTCAAATTAGTTTCCACATAACACCCAGTGCTCATCTCCACAAGTGCCCTCCTCCATGCCCATCCCCCCTTCCCCCCACATCCATCAGTCCTCAGTTTTTGTCAGCATTCAAGAGTCTCTCATGGTTTGCCTCTCCCCCTTTCCCCCACCATTTCCCCCCCCTTCTTCTCCCCCTTGTTCCTCCGTTAAGTTCCTCCTAGTCCTCCTATACGTGCAAACATATGATATTTTTTCTGCCTGACTTATTTCGCTCAGCATAACACCCTCAAGGTCCATCCATGTTGCTACACATGGCCAGATTTCATTCTTTCTCATTGCCATGTCGTATTCCATGGTATAGATAAACCACATCTTCTTGATCCATTCATCTGTTGATGGACACTTAGGCTCTTTCCATGTTTTAGCTATTGTGGAGAGTGCTGCTATGAACATTGGGGTCCATGTGCTCCTATGCCTCAGCATTTCTGTATCCCTTGGGTAAATTCCTAGCAGTGCTATTGCTGGGTCCTAGGGGAGTTCTATTGTTAGTTTCCTGAGGAACCTCCACACTGTTTTCCAGAGGGGCTGTACCAGTTTACATTCCCACCAACAGTGTAGGAGGGTGCCCATTTCTCCACATCCTCGCCAGCATCTAGAGTTCTCTGATTTGCTAATTTTAGCCACTCTGACTGGCGTGAGGTGGTATCTCAGTGTGGTTTTGATTTGTATTTCCCTGATTGGGAGGGATGCTGAGCATCGTTTCATGTGTCTGTTGGCCATCTGGATGTCCTCTTTGGAGAAGTGTCTGTTCATATCTTCTGCCCATTTCTTCACTGGGTTGTTTGTTTTTCGGGTGTGGAGTTTGGTGAGTTCCTTATAGATTTTGGATATTAACCCCTTATCTGATATGTCATTTGCAACTATCTTTTCCCATTCTGTTGGTTGCCTTTTAGTTTTGTGGGTTGTTTCCTTTGCTGTGTAGAAGCTTTTAATCTTGATGAGGTCCCAATCGTTTATTTTTGCTCTTGATTCCCTTGCTTTTGGGGATGTGTCAAGTCAGAAGTTGCTGCAGTGCAGGTCAAGGAGGTTGTTTCCTGCTTTCTGCTTTAGGGGGTTGATAGTTTCCTGTCTCACTTTCAGGTCCTTTATTCATTCTGAGTTTATTTTTGTGCATGGTGTGAGAAAATGATCTAGTTTCATTCTTCTGCATGTTGCTGTCCAGTTCTCCCAACACCATCTGTTAAAAAGGCTGTCTTTTTTCCATTGGATATTCTTTCCTATGAAGCAGTATTTCTTAAGAACAACAACAAAGAGGGGCACCTGGGTGGCCTACTCTTGATTTTGGCTCAGGTCATGATCCCAGGGTTGTTGGATCGAGCCCCATGCATCGGACTCTGTGCTGAGCATGGAGCCTGCTTGGGATTCTCTCTCCCTCTCCCTCTCTCTCCCTCTCCCTCTCTCTCTCTCTCTCTCTCTCTCTCCCCCTCTCCCCCCCTCTCTCTCTCCCTCCCTCCCTCCCCCTCTCCCTCTCCCTCTTTCCCTCCCCCTTCCTCTCCCTCTTCCCCCCTCTACTCCTGTCCCTGCCTCGTGTTTGTGCACGCACGCATGCATGTTCTCCGTCTCTCTAAAATAATAGTAAAAAAAGCCAACACAAAAGTGAAGACTTGTGTTAAAGGATATTTGAAATGTGCAAAAGGAGAGTGATTAGTGCAGTGAACCTCTGTGTGTTTCATCACCCTGATCACTATGTGGCCCATCTTGTCTCATCTACACCCTCCCGCCCTCTCCCTCCCAGTGTCGTGAAGGAATCTGAGATGTCACACTGTCTTGCCTGCAGACACTCCTGCATCTCTGGTACGTAACTCTTTCATAATGTAGCCTCAGTATCATTATCCCGCTACAAACAATAATCCCTTAATGTTATTAAATATTAGATTTTCAGTTCCTCCAGTTGTCTTGTAACACAGGTATTTTTACATTTGTGTCTTTAAGTCAGAATCTGAATAAGGTTTGTACATTATGATCTCAGTCTACAGATTCCCTCTGTTCTTCCTTAAAACATCTACCTTGCGATGTTAGCAGTCATTTATGATTATTGCCTGGAAAATTCACCACTTCATTAGGAGTTGCAAAATGGGATTTTTCTGTCATTTCTTTTTTATTTGTTTATCAGCAGGATACCTCTGTAAAGAGAGATTTCTTCTCTTTAAAAAGTTGGTTGTCCTGCAATACTATTAGTAAAGAAAGGATAAAGCTTCTTTCCTTTCACTTACCAGCTTTTAAAACAATTACTTAGTCCCCAATATCCTCTCAAGGTGATCACTGAGTGAGTTTGTCTTAGTTATCTTTATGAACTCATGGGCTTAAACATATTTGGTGATTTGGCGGGTTTCAACCTATTACAAGAATTATTCTTATTGGTGCTGTGATTGCTCAACTTTGGCCAGTGGGAGCCTCTTTAAGTTGGCTCCTGAGTCTTTTTGATACCATCCTCGTAGCCTTTGCTAGTTTTCCTGCTGTCTGGTATGAGGAGATATTTCAGGTTCACTTTGTACACTTCCTGCTTCAGGTCCGGAATCAGCCATTTCTCTGAGTGCTGGTCACATAGCTACCATCTGTGGAGCTAAGAGGGACATTCTAGTCCCTCAGAAGGAAAGCAAGTGTTGATTGTAACATTGTCACATTGTTTACATAGATAGTTTAGGCAGGCTGAGCTGTTCTTTTTTTTTAATTTTTTTTAAATGTTTTATTTATTTCTAGGAGAGAGAGAGAGAGAGAGACAGCGTGAGCAGGGGAGGGTCAGAGAGAGAGGGAGTCACAGACTGAAACAGGCTCCAGGCTCTGAGCTGGCAGTCAGCACAGAGCCCGACGCAGGGCTCGAACCCACGAACCGCGAGATCATGACCTAAGCGAAAGTGGGACGCTTAACCAACTAAGCCACCCAGGCGCCCCAGGCTGAGCTGTTCTTATCAAGGAATGGTGGGCACTCTCCTGGAATTTAAATTCCTAGAGGCCAGCCTGGGCCCACCTTGCAAGCAAGCCTTTTTTAAGGACAGTAGTCTCAGGCTTGCTGTGTTACCTCTTTTCTGCACAGCTGCCTAGTAGACATTTTGTGGTGGTGACGAGTACATAGCAAGTTGGTTGAAAAGTCAGGAGTTCAGAGGAAAGGTTATGATGGAGATAAACTTGTGATAGTCATTCCTGTATAGAAGGTATTCAGAGCCTGAGGCTGAGTGAAGTCACTTTAAGAATGAGCACAGAGAGAGATCCAAGAACAGGCCCTTGAGCAAGAAATTTGGCAATGAGGAAGAGCTAGCAGAGGAGACTGAGAAAGAGCAAATGGTAAAATAGTTTGAAGTGGAGTGAGAACCAAGAGAATGTAGTATCCCTAAAG
The DNA here is from genome assembly GCF_003009895.1 of Hyaena hyaena. Classification (NCBI taxonomy): domain Eukaryota; kingdom Metazoa; phylum Chordata; class Mammalia; order Carnivora; family Hyaenidae; genus Hyaena; species Hyaena hyaena. Next base: position 3,088,510 of record NW_024080710.1, on the reverse strand, counting down.
CCAAATCATAAGAGTGTTCAAGAAGGAAGGCATGGTCAGTGGTGTCAAATGCTGCTGATAGGCTGAGTAAGCTGAAAATGGAGAGTTGACTCATGGCAATGCGGAGGTTGTTGGGGACCTTGAAATATGCTGTTTCAGTGAAGTGGTTTGGATCAAAGCTTGATAAAAGTGGGCTTAAGAGAGAACAAGAAAAGAGGGAGTATAGACAGTTCTTTCAAGGAATTTTGCTGAAGAAGGGAGCAGTATAGTGCAACAGTTGGAGGGGCAACGGAGGTGAGGAATAACAACATGAGAAGAAATAATAGTGTGTTTGTATGTTGATGGAGATGCTCTAGGACAAAGAAAAAAAATCAATAATGTAGGAAAAAGGAGAGAATTATTGGAACCCAAGGAAGCAAAAGGGAATAAGATCTAACGTCTAAGGTGAGGAAGAGATGGCCTTGCGTAGAAGCATGGACAGCCCATCCATAGTAACAGGAAGTGGGCACAGTACGTCATGTGATGGGGTGGGTTGGTAGGAATGTTGTTGAGAGGTTGTACATGGAGGTGGTAGCATGGTTACCAGCTGTACTCGAGGACTGGGGAAGAGATGCTGGAGATTTAGAGAATGAAGAGGTATGAAAGAGTTACCATAGAGAGTGAGTGGATAGGGAAAGATAGATTCCTAGGTACCACCTGGAGGTTAGTGGTAATGAACTTAAAAAATGAGACTAGTTTTAAGATGAAAGTGTATTTTTTTTTTTTTTTTTTAGTTACTTTTAGCCATTGGGCTATAGGTGCAGAGTAGGTGATGACTTAACCGGTGTTTGAGTTTAGCTGGGCAAGTGTCTTTGCAAGGAGAGCAGTAGAATTAGTGGTGTATGCTAGGGAGTGATTATAATAATGGACCATGGCATCTGAGCTGGTTAAGGAAGGAAGTGAAGAAGTAAGCTGTAAAAATGTGGTATGACCAGTTATAGGTCCTGCACGTCCAGAGAGTTGTTGGAGTTGTGCATTTAGAGGGGGTAAGTAGGAAGATGGGAGAAGCTAATAAGAGAGTGAAAAGTTTGAACTTGAATTTAGGGAAGGGTATGCAGTTATTGATAATGGGAAGGTACGTGACTATAAGAATGGATCATTGGGGTAAGGTGGAGAATACAATCAATGGAGAAGAGGTCAAGGAACCATGAGGCCAGGGATCATCCACATTGATTATGAAGTCACAAGAATTATATTTGGATAAATGATTAGATTTGGAAAGGGTGACAGTGAGCGAATCTTCGAGGATGCTAAGAGTGACTAGAGATTATAGTTGTCATTTCTTGACGGTTCCTCCTTCCTGTAGACTTCCATATTTCCATATGGGCTTTTCATGATTTGAAAACTTACGCTTTACAAAGGACCCTAAGGACTCTAATCAAAAGTCCTTAGTCATACTATGGTTTTTCATAACCCTGCCTTTTATAGATGCTGTTTCCTTTGTTTAAATGCTCTATACCACAATGCTTGCCTTCCACAACAGCCTTATTTATTCCCTGGCAGATGGTCGTATCCCATTTATAGCCTATAGTATACATTACATTATTTTGAAAATGACACTCACTATTTTTTTTGCTACTTTTTGTTGTTTTTAATTTTTATTTTAACTTTTTTATTTTAGAGAGAGAGTGTGTGTGAGTTGGGGAGAGGGGGCAGAGGGAGAGAAAGAATCTCTACCCTGAGTCTGGAGCCTGACACTGGCCATCCCACCACCCTGGGATCATAACCTGAGTTGCAATCAAGAGTGAACAGTCAGCCACTCAACCTACTGAGCCACCCAGGTGCCCCTCCTTTTGTTTTTGTTTTTTTTTTTAAAAAACCAGGCTGACTTCCCTTAGGCCAAGAGCCTTATCTGTCTTTTGGTCCCTGGAGCACTGTGAAAGAGTTCTCTGCAAGCTCTAGGACTGGATCTATTTAATAAATTCCTTTTGAAAGTCAGTTATTATCAAGTAAATTACAGTACGATTCTTCATTTTTACCTTAGTCAATATGATGCTTTCTTAGATGTACTTATATCAGGTGCCCCACACAGTTAATGAAAAAAGTTTATAACGAATTTCTTTTATCCATGTATTACAAAGTGACTACTCTTAATTCTTTGTATTTCAGACAAGATTTAAAAATAGAGAAGTAGTTATTATGCTAACAGTTTGGAGTGAGCATAGAAGACAGTCACTTCTACATCTTGAAGAGAGCCTCAAGCCTCAGTTTTTTAAAAATTTCTTTCCCTTCCAGTTTGAACCTTCTATTTTGGTCTTGGGAACTGAGTTCACAGTTGAAGGAAGGAGGCCCCAAAGTTACTGAGATAGTCTGTGGAGTAAAGAAAACAGGAAATTTAAAGGTGACTGTAGTACAATTAAACAAATGCTTTGTTTTTCTGTCTCTACTAACTTGTTATTTAAATGTAATTAAACACCATTTGATGTTAGTGTCCTTAGCTTTATTTTCTTTTTTTTTTTTAAATGTTTTATTTATTTCTAGCAGAGAGAGAGACACACACACAGGGTGAGCAGGGGAGGGTCAGAGAGAGAGGGAGATACAGACTCTGAAACAGGCTCCAGGCTCTGAGCTGGCAGTCAGCACAGAGCCCGACGCGAGGCTCGAACCCACGAACCGCGAGATCATGACCCAAGCGAAAGTCGGACGCTCAACCGACTAAGCCACCTGGGCGCCCCTTAGCTTTATTTTCTTATAGAGTCTTTTTTTTTTAAGTATCTCTTTTAATTTCTTAAAGAGTCTTTGGGGTCCCTGGGTGGTTCAGTCGGTTGAGCGCCAACTTTGGCTCAGGTCATGACCTCACAGTTCATGGGTTCCAGCCCTGCGTCAGGCTCTGTGCTGACAACTAGCTCAGAGCCTGGAGCCTGTTTCAGATTCTGTCTCCCTCTCTCTTTGACCCTCCTCTGCTCACGCTGTCTCTTTCTCTCAGAAATAAATAAAACATAAAAAAAAAGGGGGGGTCTTTATGTGAGGATATTTTCTGGCTATTTTGATTTTTCTTTATGATTTCTTGTATATTTATGAATTTTGTAATTAAATGAAATACCAAAATAAACCTTTTTAAATAATGTTTTTGAAAGTATATTATTAAGTTAATATATAAAAAGTCTGACAAAATACTCATTTAACTATTTTTCAGAAACTATGAGTGACGGACCTCAAGTGCACATTTTTTGGGGTGCTCCAGGTAGTCCACTGAACATGACAGTGTCACAGACCCCGACCTCTTTAGTATCCAGTGATGCTCCCTGGAAAAAAATCCAACTTGTATACACTCGCCAGTCCTTACATCTGAAGGATGAAAAATGTATGCATGAAACTCTTGAAGATTATCAAGGCCCAGAAGGTACTGGCCCCCCAGGTCTTCCTCATGGTCCTTTTTTAACAAATTCTATGAAGGAACCTGTTCATGTGAAAGAAGACTTTATACATTGTATTTCTGAAACAGAGACTGGAAAATCCCAGAAGAGCTACCCCTTAAGAATGGGTGATATAACTAGTTCTGATGTGCAAATGCGTGAACTTAAGGGCGGAGTTCAGCATTTAACAGAAGAAGAAAACTATCAGAAGCTTTTTGGTGACAATAAGAAAATCACAGATGAACAGCATAAATACCAGTCAAATGCATGTGGTCAGAACTTTCCAAGAAAAGTCTTTCAGTTAGCTCATAAGCATGCAGCTGTCCTGGAATTGGTCTGTACAGAACACATTCATCCAGGGCCGGGGGCTGTTGAAACCGAGTGGGCGCCTACGGGACACCGAGAGGGACAAATCCAGTGTCTGGAGTTCTTTTCTTCGAAGACAGAAGATGAGCCAAGGTCTGAACCTGTTAGAAGGGTCTCAGACCTTAAAATATCTACTGATACTGAATTTCTTAGTGTAATGACTTCCAGCCAGGTTGCTCTTTTATCTCAGAGGAAGTATAAAGGACAGCATTTTATAAATAAAGGGCCTGTAAACATGGAGATTGAATCAAAGGCAAGTCATGGAGAAATAACTGAAGATAATTTGATTCAGCCTAAAGATGATTTTGCAGGAGATGAAAGTGGACAAAACCAAGCAGCCCATTCCCTTGAACTCTTTAGTCCTGTTTGTCCTGAAACAAAAAGTGGCGACACTCCCATGAAGCCGGATAAAGGTCTTGAAGAAGATATAGGATCTCAAGAACTTTTTGATTTTGAAGATAAAATGCACCCCAGTGATGTATGTATTGAGTCGTATTGCTCAGGAATACTATGTTCCCAACTAAATACCTTCCACAAAAGTTCCACTAAAAGAAGTTGGACCTCTGAAGATAAATTGGGCCATTCCAAAGCTCTGTCTAAAGTCCATCAACCATCCAAGAAAATTAAGTTGGTTTCTGATGCAAGAGATCCTACAGCAGTGGGCCAGAGGAATATGTCTAAATTTAAGGGGATTAAAAAGACATCATTAATAAAAGATTGTGATTCTAAAAGTCAGAAGTATAATTGCTTAGTCATGGTTTTATCTCTGTGTCATGTGAAAGAAATAAATATAAAATCTGGGCCAAATTCTGGCTCTAAAGTGCCTTTAGCAACAATTGTGGTAACTGACCAATCAGAAATTAAGAAGAAGGTCGTTCTGTGGAGGACTGCAGCATTTTGGGCACTTACTGTGTTTCTTGGAGATATAATTTTGCTCACAGGTAAGGTCATCATGGGAGAGTGGTAGCTTAAAGCTGTAGGCTTTTCTCCCCGCTCCCATTTCTACCCCGCCTTTTTACTGTTTGCCTCCGTGGGAGCCAGCGAGGTCCAGACCTTTCCAGCATCTGTGTTAGTCTCCTCACCACTGCCCGTGTCCTGTGCTTTGCTAGTTCTGGGCCTCTGCTCTAACCTGCTTCCTCCTGAACCTCCCTTCCACTCCTCTTTTAAGAAGACTTCCCTGGTCTCACTCCTCTTTCATTTGCTCTGTTAGCAATCAGGTCATATCATCAGACTTGTTCTTTGTTTTCTTATGGTTTTGTCTACATGGGTCTTATTTTTAAGCCTTTTCTTTATATTAGCAGTCTTATGAAAGGACAGTGTTTCTACTACTTAATCCCTAATAATGCTGCACCTGTCGCATTCTTATTGAGGAAGCAGATACAGATTTTCTGTTGTTTTTAATTACTAAAATTATATTAATCACATTTGGAAACGTGGAAAGGAAAAACTCTTGATATTAAACCAACCTCACGTCACCACCAGTAATGCTTTGGAGAGTTACCTTCCAGTTATCTTCCCTATGCTCCTTAAAATGTGTATACATACATATAGGATAGTTGATATTTGTTGGGATCCTATTTTGTGTTTTTAAAAAATTTTTTTACATTTATTTGTTTTTGAGAGACAGAGATGGACAGAGCACAAGTGGGGAAGGGGCAGAGAGAGAGGGAGACACAGAATCTGAAGTAGGCTCCAGGCTCTAAGCTGTCAGTACAGAGCCTGATGTGGGACTCGAACCCACAAACTGTGAGATCATGACCTTAGCCGAAGTCAGATGCTTAACTGACTGAGCCACCCAGGTGCCCCCTTATTTTGTGTTTTAAACTTTGCATGTATGTCAACTTATTACGACAGCTGTATGGAAAAGGTACTGATTATTATCCCCATTTTTTACTTTGAGGAAACGGTGACCCAGAAAAGTAAAGGCTCTTACCCAGTTTCACACATCTAGGAAGTGGCTAAGCCAGGATTTCACCTAGACTCTGGAACCCATACTCTTACTATATAGTTGTAATCATTAAGAACATTCAGTTTTTACCTTGCTTCTTTTTCTGACATAAGAAATCTAACATTGTGTTACATGTTCTCTTTTAACTGAAAATAACTATGCAGTATATTAGACCAGAGACACCAGTCAATTTAAGGATGGGTCCCAGACTGGGAGGAAGCTGAGTAAGCTCAATAACATGTCTAAAGAAAGAATGTGGTAGAGAAGAAGAGTGGGTGAGCCTTAGAAGCTTGGAAGAAGAAAACACGAAGGCAGTCATTAGTGGTTCCCACCTAATGGTTTGCTGGGTGAATGAGAGCCTTGGCTATTGTACATCAGGTGCGTGTGTTAGACTGTCAGGTGCAGCTTCTAATAAGGAAATAAACATGGGCTGTAACCAGGAGGCCCAGCGCGGTCCCGTCCCACTGGCAATGTCATCTTATTTGTTGGCAAGTCGGTTCATCCAGCTCCCTTTGTTCTGATTTAGTGCTCACCGAGCAGCCCTTTGCTTATGATTTGGCTTCCCAGGTGTAAAACTGCCTACAAGGTGAGAATCACCTGCCAGTGTCATTTCTGTGGCGATTAATGCCTCACTGTAAATTAAAAGAAATTGTGTTCTGGTGTTTTGTTGGTCTCACGAACTTGTTTAATGTGAGCTTGTGTTGCAGAGCTGAAATCTATTTTGGGGATGCTGACAAAATCAGATTCCCCAGACTGTGAAGAGAGAGCTGGGCCCTGGATGGTGGTTATTTTATTACCAAGGCAGTAACTGTCACTGTGTGCGCCTCACAGGGGACTTTTCCTGGCAGCTGGAAACTCAATCCCGCCATCCCTGTGCTCTCCCCTAGTGCCGTATGGAGGGTAGCACCTAGGTGACCTTCTGTCAGGTGACTTTTCCAGTTTTCTTAGCCACTTTCTCATTATGGGATATTTAGATGATTTCTATGAGCACCTTTAAAAATAATATCGTTTTTTCCCCCCTCTTTTACTTTATTTCCTTAGTAAAGTAATCTAGTCCATGAATTTCTGAATATGTTTCTTTTGTTTGTGTGGACAGATGGAAACTTCATAAAAAACAGAAACCTATACTTTCCTAATTAAGTAGCGAAATTATATTTACATAGAGATGTGTGGGCAAAATCCTATTTTAATTAACAGCATCCAGTTGTACATTATTATATCTCTATGTTGAGTATTTCTTACTGTCTACTGATATACACTGGAAGACTGAAAATTTTCCCACAGCAGATGTATTCTAGATCATGTGCCATTCAGTAACACAGTTGCCCTTTTGCCTTCATACTTTTAGCCATAGGATGAAGAGATGCTGTAAGTAAGAATTGTCTGCGGGAGACTGCCGACCCGAATTTGCAGGGGACCTGGCACCTAACTGGGAAACCACAGATTTTTAAGAACAGATAGAGAGGCTGTAGGGCTGATCAGTGAGGGGCAATCAGGAGAGCCAGGAGGCAAGGGCTGGGCCATCGAGTCCACTCCACCCTGTCACCAGTGATTAGCAAGTCACTAACCCAACATAGGTTTTACAACCTAGTTTTCCAAGGTCTGTCCTTGAAATTTCTTTTTTGTTCCTTTCTGAAGAGCAGGGATCCTGACGGTCAGGAGTATGAAGATTCTAAAATGCTCTGCTAGCTATTTCTTGCCAGGCTGAGGGGAGCTGAGTGTTTTTTCAGCAAATCAGTGGATCACATTAATCTTCTTGAAAAATTGCTCATTAGCCCTGGGGGACATGGATTGATGTGGGAAGGGGATGTGCTAGGAGAGAAAGGAATATATGATATAAAACTGTGCTGGCAGGGCCAGCGGGAAGACTCAAGGGGCAGAGTTCAACAGGTGGGGGTTTGGAGACAGAAGGTGGGGAGGGAGAGGTAGTTCAGGATGATTCTACATTTTAATTTACCTGGGTAGCTCCACAGCGCCAACAAATAAGATGGGTAATGTGAGAAAAAAAGCAGGTTTGATCAATTTTGAATTTGAAGAGCCAATAGAATATCCAGTCAGGAATGTTCCTGAGACAGTTGGGGATAAATGGGTAAGTGGGTTTGAAGCTGGGGAAAGGGCCTGGGTATAACTTTGCAAGTAAATACTTGGAATGTGTGCATCCTTGCTTTTCTTTCTTATTATCTCAAAAATTGGCTACTATTAGGATACCTTTATACCTCTAGCATTTTATGCACCAGTTATATCCTGCTTGGGATTGATATGTCTGTCTGTCTCTAAATTACAGTTTTGCCCTACTCGAAATTGTTTCTACTTGTTGGTATATATAATTCCACTTTATGATTCTTCTATATCCAACTTAGATCATAGAGCTCTCTTTTTCCTATTGGGAAGTGTTCCTTCAAAATTCTTTGACTTTTAACATCTATAGATGAAGATTATCATGCTGTTGAGGGGGAAATAATCCAAGCCCTTTAAGGATATCTTATATTGATATGTGTTTATAGCAGAAGGGGTAAGTGCATACTAATATTGTTCTAGGTACTGCTGCTTTGGGACCATTACTTTGCTTCCTGGCCCCAAATGATTTCCTTTTAATTTCTCAAAATAGACATTATGACATTTTTTTTAACGTAAACAAAAGCCATTAAACCATTGTTTGTAGAGCAGCAAGTTTCCATATTGATAGTGTTCGAATATACAGAAGTAATTCTGTTACTTCTATTTTATCATTTTGTGTCTTTAGGCAGATGATTTAACCCACTTGAACTTTAGTTGCCTGGCCTGTGAGAGACATTAATAATATTTTGCCGTGATTGGCAAGTTAACCACAGTGTGAAGGAATTTATGACATGATCAGAACTTTTTTTTCCCCTTGTCTAGATATTACTGTTCATGAAGATCATTGGGTTGGTGAGACAGTACTACAATCAACTTTTACCAGTCAGTTATTAAATCTTGGGAGTTACCCATCTGTCCAATCTGAAGAATGTAAGATACCTTTTAAATATAATAATTTTTTAGTATTTAATAGTATATACACATATTAGAAAAAAGTTAAAATAGTAATTTTACAAAGTGTTTTTAAACAGGTTAGCTGGACAGTCTTGGTTTATTTTCTTTAGTAAGAATGAAAATAGAATTCGTAAAAATAAACTTGTACATTATAAGTGATTTATTATAAGAAATACTGGAGGTCAGGTTCCATTTTCTTATTTTTCTTAGAGTGTCTACATAGTGGTGGTTCTTAACCTTGTAGGAAGTCCTAGCCTTCTTAGAAAAGCTATGTGCCATTTCTCCAAAAAAAAAAAAAAAAAAAAAAAAAGGACTTAAGTAGATAGACACAAAACTTTGCATATAACTCCAAATGGTTCCCTGGACCCCTAAAGTTCTCTGTGGGGCTCCCTAGCCTCTGGTTAGGAACCCTTGAGGTCATGAGAAAAGCCTGGGCCTCCCAGTCAGACTGTTGTTTTGAATCCTTGTTCTTCAGCCCAGCACTGCTAGGCAAGACTGCCTTCCTTCTCCGACATCCATTTTCTCTTCTTTAAAATCAGCAGTGAAGAAGCCCAGAAGCTATCTTTTTCTCCAAGAAAGAAAAAAAAAAATGAAGTAAGGGAGATAGTATAAACTGGTAGTTAGAGTCTCTGGAGTCAGAATGAGCAAGATTTGAATCCTGGCCCCAGCACTTGCACAGTCTATGTCTTGGCAAGTTACTTAACCTCATTGTACCCCTGTTTCCTCATCTGTGAAATGGAAATTAAAATACATACATAGCTTATAGGGTTGATGTGAAGATTTAATGAGAGAATGAATAATGAGGTATTCAACCTGCATGTAATATATAATAACAGTGCAGAAAGATCAGTGGGAGAAGTAATAAGCAAAAGATATTTGTTGGAATACTGTAACAGTGTCGTAGAAAGATAGCTATCAGTATATAAAAATACACTGATTTTACAAGAAATTAATTAGAGTAACAAGAAAGTTGTATGGCATATATGGAAGATACAGCATGGAATTCCAACCTGTGAATAATAAGAATTCTCAAAGGAAGGCAGGGTGAGTAGAAGAAAGTAATAACAATTAGAACAATAACAATGGTATTTGGAAAGGGTAAGTTTTCCCTGTATCCCAAGGAAACTAGTTAGCAGAAAATCTGCACTGACATATTCTCATAAAGTAACTGAAGTTGAGTTCTTTGTCTACCCAGTTTATATGTATTAGGTGTTGACACTGTTTGAGGCACTGTGCACTGGGGATATGGGGGTGAGCAGTGTCGCCCTGGTGCCAGCCTTCATGGTGCCCGTGTTCCTGTTGGTGGGCAGATATGGAAGACCTACAGACATGCCTATAATACTAGCGGCTGATAATGAATACTGTGAAGGAAACTAACAAAGGGCAGAGAAGGGAATACCACAGATCTGGCTGTGAAGGCTGCTCATGGAGCACAATTAGGGAGTTAGGAAGTTATTACAGTAGTTGAGGTTGAGAGATAATGGGTGGCCAGCAGAGATAATGAGAAATGGATGGATTTGAGATATAGCTTAGACAGACCAGTCCTAAAGAAGAAATAGAGAAAATTATTCAAGAACTACTGTACAAAAAAGTTGTTTCTCACATCATTTCACAGGAGAATTCTACCAAGAGACCAGATAGTACCAGTGCTCTGAAAACTATTCTAGAATATTGAAGAAGGAAACTTCCTAATTCCTTTTATAAAGTAAATAAAACACACCTAAACCAAAGACATTACCAGTAAGAATACAGACTAGAATTATACATGTATATTGATATACAAAGTCTAAACAAAATATTAGTAAACAAAATCTAACATACATTAAAGAAATAATGATCAAGTGAGATTTTTTTCCAGAAATGGAAAGATGTGTTCAATATTAGAAGATCTATGACCATCATATACCATGTTAATAAATCTAAGGGAAAAATTGTATGATTATCTCCTTAAGTATTGACAAAATTTAGCACCCCTTTATCATAAAAAGCACTCTAGGAAATGGAGTTGAGGGATACTTTCTCCTTCAGGATCAATAAATGTAGTATCAATACAGTGTTACAATTATAATAGAATTGATACTGTGTCACTGAAACAGATGTATTTAGTCCTAATGCCAGTATCTTATTTAATGGAGAAACTCTAGAAGCATTTCCACTACAATCAGGAACAAGGGAAGGATGTGCGCTATTTCTGTTGCTCCTCATCATGAACCAATACACCTAGAGAAGCAGAGGTATCTGAATGTGAGGAAGAGTAAAAACTGTATGTGCAGATGCTTTGATAACATGTCAGAAAAACTCCAGGGAATCAAAGAATCAACTCAAACAATGTAAGAAATCAGTGGTGTAATAGGATACTAAGATTAATGTTGAAACAATCAACAGCCTGCATATACACAAACACTAAACAGAGCACATGATGGCAGGGCAAAACTCATTTGTGAAAGCAATAAAGATGATACTTCAGCATAAATTTAGCAAGAAATTTGCAAAACCCATATAAGGAAAAAATTTTAACCACTCTGGAAAGAAACCAAGACATGAACAAATGGAAACACTACATTCCCTGTTCATGAATAAGATGACTCAACATTGTAATGGTATCAGTTCTCCATAAGTGAATTTATAAATACAGTGTCATCTCAATAACAATATTAGGAAGCTGTGCTATGGCATATACCACTTGATGCTAACCTTCATATGGAAAAACAAACATGCATGAAGAGTCAGGAGAACATTCAAAAAGAAAAAGCACAAGGGACCATGCTTGTGAGATAGGCATTAAACTGAAAAGCCTCTATAATTGAAACAGTGTGATACTGGTACATAAATAGACAAATGGACCAGTGGAATAGAACAGGAAGATCAGAACTAGACCCGTATACATATAATTTAGTATATGACAAAGATGTTATCTGAGATCACTAGGTAAAAGGTAAACTTTTTAATAAATGGTGGTGAGGCAACTAGGTAGCCATTTAGAAAAAAGACAAAATTAGAGTAGTATCTCACACAAAATAGAAGAATAAACTCCAAATGGATTAAAAATCTAAATATAAAAAATATAACCATTCAATTACCGGAAGGAAACATAGATGAATTTCTCTATCATCTTGGTGTAGGGAACACTTTCTATTATTACTCAGAATACAGAAGCAGTAAAAAAAAAAAAAAAAAGGAAGAAAGAAAGAAAACCGATAAGTTTGACTATAGAAAAATAAAGTTTTGCATGACCAGAAGCACCATTAACAAAGCCAAAAGACAATCAGCAGACTTGGAGAGAATATTTGCAACATACACCTTAGACAAAAGGCTAATATTCCTAATACAGAGAGAACTCTTACAAATTGAGTGACAAAGGACCTGATAGGAAAATGGGGAAATGGCCTGAGTTATTCAAATTAAAACTACATAGAAATATCATTTCTTACTATCAGATTGGCAAAATTTAAAAATATGATAACACATGCTGTTGATGAAGCTGTGGGAAAACAGGCCCTCTGACACATTGCTGGAGGCAATGAGAATTGCTACAGTTCTTCTGGAGAGAGATTTGGTGATAAAAAATTACGTATGTGCTCACCTTTCAACCCAGCAAGCCTACTTGTAGGAATCTGTCCTGAAGATCCAGCTACAACACGAGGCAGTATCTGTAATTGCAAGACACTGAGAAAAATAGGAATGTCCGTATATAGCAGAATGCTTGGTTAGATCATGGAACATTTCCGCAGTAGAATACTATGCAGAACTAAATTAATTTTATTATTTTATTTATCAAAAATTTTTTAAAATTAAAAATATTTATTTATTTTGAGAGGGAGACGGAACATGAGCAGTAGAGAGGGAAGGAGACACAGAATCTAAAGCAGGCTCTAGGCTCTGAGCTGTCAGCACAGAGCCTGACGCGGGGCTCAAACCTGTGAACTGTGAGATCATGACCTGACTTGAAGTTGGGTACTTAACCGATTGAGCCACCCAGGTGCTCCATTATTTTACTTTATTTTTTAGTAGACTCTACACCCAACATGGGCCTTGAACTCATGACCTTGAGATTTAGAGTTGAATATTCTACTGACTGAGCCAGCCAGTGCCTTGAATTATACACTTAAAAAAGGTGAATTTTATGTATGTGAATTATGTCACAATAAGGCTGTTATAAAAATATTATTCTGATAATGGATTTATGCTTCATCAGACTACCAGAAGCATCTGTAGTATGTAAAGGAATACAGATCCCTTTCTTTTTGCCCGGAGATATACCCCCTCCTCCAAGTATTACCTAGAAAACTCCAAGACATTTTTCCAAAACCCAGCTCCAGTATTCCTTCAGTAAAGCCTCTTCCAGCTTGCCTGGGCAGTTGCTTTTGTGTGTTGTCAGGGTGCTTACGTGTAGCTCTTATACCCTAAGCCTAGTGTTTGTCATTGACTGTCTCTAGGTTGATAATTCCTTCTGTGCAGGTATAATGACAGGTATGTCTTAGTATCCCTAGCACCTGACATAATGCCTGGCACACCGTGGATGGTTTTCTGATGAGTGAATGAATAATGAGGCTTTAGTGTGGCATAAGAAATACATTAGAATGAAGATGTAAATGGTAGAAGGAAAGAAGAATTGTTTTTTTTCCTAGTGAAATCAGCAAATAGACCTAACCTTCTGAAAACTACTTAAGTGCTTTTTGCTAAGATTGTACTTTGATCAACAATCCACCATATATTCAATTCTACCTCCCTTTCCTTCAAGGAAATTTAATGTTAATCAGCAAACTCATCAATCTGTACGTTGAAAATGTGTGCATTTTTTTTATGTGTAAAGTATATCTCAAAAAATAAGACATACTGAGACAAATCACTTAAAAATAGAAGGAAAACTTCCAAATGGCATAATGACCAAAGAACTAAATAACTGCTCTAATCATCAAGAGGAATGTTCCAATGTAACACATGCTCAAATGTCAAATGAGAGCTGGAGAGAAAAACTCTCCAAGTTCAGGGGAAGAAGTCACTGAGAGCCTCTCTAAAGTGGTTGTTCTTCTGTGTAGTATTTGAATGAGGTAGAGAGGATGACAGCATTGTAGCCAGTGACAGTCGTAAGGACAGAGGCATAGAAGTGGGGAAAAGGAAGGAATGTTCAGGAGGTCAGGTAGGTGACCCTTATGAGTATTCAGGTGAGAAACATAAGAGCCTTGAGGAAGAATGCAGTGGTTGGGATGGTTGTGGAAGGTGTGAGCAAATCAGACTGCAGCGATTAGGGGACTGAATGGGTATGAAATGGTCATGGAGGAGTAAAATAATAAATAAGTAAATAACTGAAATACCGGTCTTAGTTAATTGGTAGAAAAATGAAATCAAGAAGGGAACAGGGCAAGTTATTTCTGGAGATGGTAAATAATTCTAATCCCATTGGTTAAAAATAATGAAGCTTATGTTTTACATCTAAACATTTAAGAGTAAGTTACATGTTTGTAGAAATGAAAGCATTTTTTTTTTACATTTAGTCACTTTACAAGATAAAAAGCATGTCTACGAAAATATTGTGTTGGCAAGAAAATACAATTTTGCCGTCTTTTCTGCATGTGTATGTCTTTCTTTCCTAGATTCCAGGATAGTTAGTGGTGGTGTACTTCAAGACTTACTGGCATACGTGTCTTCAAAACATTCCTATCTCAGAGATCTCCCTCAGAGGCAGCCTCAGAAAGCGAACGGTATAGAATTTGTGGAATTGGAGGAGCTGCAGCCGGACGTGTTAGTCCATGCGGTCCTGAGGGTTGTTGATATCACTATACTGACAGGTAAACACTGGGGGCTCCTTCTTAATTTTAGATTATAAAGTAATTAAGATACAAGACTTTCTTAGGATATCATTTGGGTAGCACAATTGTATCTATCATTAGACATTATAGTATGGTGTCACCTGTGAGAGAGTAATGCCAACTAAAATATTTCTCTTCCAGAGGCATTATACAGTTATAGAGGACAGAAGCAAAGGAAAGTTGTGTTAACAGTGGAACAGGTCCAAGGTCAACATTATGTGCTTGTATTATGGGGTCCTGGAGCATCCTGGTACCCTCAACTTCAAAGGAAAAAAGGTAAATACACCAAAAAGCATTTAATCTTTTTATAGTTAGGTAAATGATTAATGCTTACGAGCCTAAGATGAAGAGCTTCTTAAGAGATTAAGATAGTCTGCATTTGAAATAGTACGTGGTCATAACTGAATATTCTTCTTTAGATTTCTTCTATTATAATTTTATACCTCCTGTAAGCAAGTTAGTGATCTAAAAAGTCCTCTACAATTAAGGGTGCCAGAATAAAAGCATCCATTTATTCCCAGGTATAATACTTTACCTTTTTAGTGAAGGTCTCATCTCATTCAGGAAACGTTCTTTGAAATTGAATTCTGGAGAAGCTTCTACAATTTTTATTCAGCCAAAGTACCCTGATAAGTAAACTTCTCTCTGGTTATAAGGCAGATGTTAGGGGAGCTGCATTAACCCTTTCAAGTCTCAGTGTTACTGTTTAATAAATTAGTATGTTCCAGGTTTTTATACCAGTTGTTTGAAAAGTGTGGACTGTTAGCCATCCATAGGATGTTTGTGTTTAAAATATGACCCATGATTACATTTTCTTTAAAGCATGAGTTAATAATAATTTATGATGTATTTAATTACATGGAATTGGTGTTTCAAGAAAATAATATATCCGTTTTGATATTGTGAGATTCTTTAGTTGTAACAGAGATGTTTAATTAGTGGCTTATGAGTCATTTTTTCCTGCTAAATTAACCTAGAGATTGATTAGGTGTGTGACTCTTTTTTTTTTTTAACCCAAAACAGTTAATGTCTCTTCCCGAACTTCTATCTACAAAATAATTATTGAAGGATAGGATCTGTCACATTCTCTCTTTTAATCATTAATAGCCCATAACCAGGATTTGAGATAAGTCTGACTTTTGACTTTTATGTTAGGATCAAACAGTGACAAATATTTGTGCAGTTGAGAAATCCAACAAACATGTGTCATTGGTAGGCCAGCCATCATTATTGACCACTATCTCATAGCTGGGAACATGAGTCTAGTGCATGTGGAACAAAATGTAGGTCAAAGGTGTTATTCCATTGATAATGGCACTGTAGCAAAGCAGACTGCTCCATGCTTAATGTGGATATTCTTTGAAAAGGAGTAGTTCTTTGGTTAATAAAAAAGACATTATAGTTCTCTGTGGATAATTCAATGATATTTAGGTTAATATTGAAAATTTGTGAGTCTAGGAATTAAGATACTGTTGTTCTTTGTTCGTCCATTCATTTAGCATACTTTATTATGACCATCATTTTTAAGTTGTGATATCCACCTCAATACCTCAAGATTATTCTTTTTAATATGGGATAATACCAATTTTGAAGGATCATATAAGCAAGTGATTCTACTTTCAGAAACTGTTAGCATTTTATGTATTCATTTAGTTCTGCTTGAGGCATTCTCTATATTAACCTTTACTCTGGGCACTGACTGGTTTTACTTGTTCCTGAGGATAATAAACTCACATGTAGGTGATAGAATCAGAAATGACTATCAGGTAGTTGTTATTGAATGCTGGAGATCACAAAGGTGATGTTTTTGGGGAGGAATAATAAGAAATCTTAAATTCACATTCTTTTGAAATATGCATGGGAATTTGGTATGCCTCATATGTAGCAAGTGTTGGTCATAGTCTAGGTCCTAGTGAGTGTGGACTAGGGGCATACATTACACTTCTTAGGAATAAGTGGGTACATAGAATAAGCTGTTCAGAAGTGAATGCCATTCTAATGCAATATTCACCTGAAAGTATTTAATAGAAGTCTAATACTTTAAAAATACAACAAATTATGGTAAATCACTCTGGTGATATTACTGAATAGGCAGAGTAATGCAGATGATCCCAACATTGTAGTTATACTTCATGCAAAATCATAGTTAGGTCTGCACAGAGGTTTGAAATCTATTCACATCTTTAATTCATGATTCAATATAGAAGTGTATTACAAATTGTCTCAATACCAGTCTCCCTCAGACTTACTAGTCTAACCTGCACATGACTCCTTTATATTACTTGACCTTGACAATCTTCTTCTGCCTTGGGATCTTAAATTCAAATGTTTCCTTTTGCCCAGAGTGCTTTCCCCTCCAGCTCCCTGCATGGATGGCTCCTTCATTTCTCAGCTCCAGCTTCATATCCTCAGAGGGGCCCTACACACATATACATAACCCCTCTCTATCACATCAACTCTTTGAAGGCCATTTGTGTCACTTAACACAATCGTGATTATCCAGTTTGTTGGATTGCTTGATAATTAACTGATTTCTTCATAGATTATAAATTCCGTGAATACAAGCATCCTGTCATGCTTGTTCACCACTGTATCCTCATTACCCAGCACTGTGCCTGCCCTCATAGGGGTTTTCTTTTCTTTCTTTCTTTTTTTTTTTAATGTTTGTTTATTTTTGAGAGAGAGAGAGAGAGAGAGAGAGAGAGAACGAGCACGTGCGCCTGCGCACACATGCACACGAGCGGGGGAGGGACAGAGAGAGAGACACAGAATCTGAAGCAGGCTCCCTGCTCTGAGCTGTCAGCACAGAACCCAAACATAGGGCTCGAACTCACAAACCATGAGCCAAAGTCAGATATTTAACTGACTGAGCCGCCCAGGCTCGAATGAATGAAGAATAAAATATAGATCAAACAACCAGTCAAAATTCTGAGTCTTAAGAAGTAAGAGTGTTTGGAGGAAGTAACTTCATTTCAGATGATAAAAAAAAAAAAAATTACAAGTTTGAAAATGCATGCACACAAAGGTTTTGCAATCCATGGAATATATTAAGAAATTACATTTAAAGTTGGGTACAGACGGCTTGTAGTTAGAACTTGACCTCTTCTCTGGGTAGCTTCAACAATTCAGGGGGATGTATTTGAAGTATAGAGGAATGTCTCAGGGGGCAGAGGGCAGGAGCGCTGATGGGTTCAGGGGTACTTGGAACTGAAAGCTGAAAAGCTTTGTGGTTCCCAGGCAGCTTCTCCGTCTGTCTACTTTATTCACTCTGTGCAGACTTTCTCTGCTTTTCAACCGTAGAGAAAGCAGCAGGAGATGGGTACTCTGTAGCTCCTGCTCTTAGTTTTCCTTTTAACTGAGACCAGTCCCGTTTCCAAATTCCCAGCAAGGCAAATCTGACTGTCCAGATTGAATTTGATTCAATCAACTGTGGCCTCAGGGACAGGGTGGGAAAGTACAGTAGGAGTGCCTGAGCTTATTTCAGAGGGTGAAGGAGCAATTGAGAAGGTCATTTGTGGTCTGGGTGGGCACAGAAAGGATTCACTATCAAACATATGTATGTTTACTGGCCTGGAGAGATGTAAATGATGTTAATATTTAGTTTAAAAAAATGAAATATAAGATATATGTATATAAAGCATATGCTATGGGCGCCTGGGTGGCTCAGTCAGTTAAGCGTCTGACTTCGGTTCAGGTCATGATCTCACGGTTCCTGGGTTCGAGCCCCATGTCAGGTTTTGTGCTGACAGCCAGCTCAGAGTTTGGAGCCTGTTTCAGAGTCTGTATCTCCTTCTCTCTCTGACCCTGCCCTGTTCACACACTCTCTCTCTCATAAATAAATAAAACATTAAAAAAAATAAAAAAAAACATGTTGTATTGGTACAATAATGGTAATTAAAAACATGGATAAAGGAAAAAAATAAGTACATTATAAAATTTCATGTACAATAGGATCCCATTTTAATAAAGCAGATGTGTAAGTGTGTGTAGATATTAAAAAATTGGGAAATACAGAGACTAAAATGCTAGCAATGGCTATGTGTGTTGTTTTCTTTATGCCTTTAGTTTGAATTTTATGGATGTGTGAATCTGCATGTATTTTTAAAATATGATATTATGATACATGATATTACATGTATCATAATATAAATATAATGAACTGAAGCATCCATTATCTAGTATATTAAAACATTGGCCAATCTTATTTCATCTATTACTGCCCTTTTGTATAAATATTTTATAGTGAATATATTTTATTTGTAATTAAGAAATAAGGCAAACTTTTTCCTTTTGAAAAAAGAGCAGGTAATGTTTGAAATATCGAGCTAACAATTTGAGAAAAGAATAGAATTAAATTTATACTTTATATTTGTACCAAAATAATTCCATATGCATTAAAGATTCAAATGTTTTTTAAAAAAAGAAACCATGAGTAGTAGAAGAAAATATAAGCAAACTTATTTGGAAGCTAAAGATTAGAAGTTTAAATAAAATGCAGCAACAAGAACTGTACATAAAAATCACCATATACTAAATTAAAAGGAAAGTGAAAAACCAGAAAAAAAATAATGCCACCTCACGCCAGTCAGAGTGGCTAAAATGAGCAAATCAGAGAACTCTAGATGCTGGCGAGGATGTGGAGAAACGGGCACCCTCCTACACTGTTGGTGGGAATGTAAACTGGTACAGCCCCTCTGGAAAACAGTGTGGAGGTTCCTCAGGAAACTAACAATAGAACTCCCTTATGACCCAGCAATAGCACTGCTAGGAATTTACCCAAGGGATACAGAAATGCTGAGGCATAGGAGCACATGTACCCCAATGTTCATAGCAGCACTCTCCACAATAGCTAAAACATGGAAAGAGCCTAAGTGTCCATCAACAGATGAATTGATCAAGAAGATGTGGTTTATCTATACCATGGAATACTCCATGGCAATGAGAAACAATGAAATCTGGCCATGTGTAGCAACATGGATGGACCTTGAGGGTGTTATGCTGAGCGAAATAAGTCAGGCAGAGAAGGACAAATATCATATGTTTGCACGTATAGGAGGATTAGGAGGAACTTGACGGAGGAACAAGCGGGAGAAGAAGGGCGGAAATGGTGGGGGAAAGGGAGAGAGGCAAACCATGAGAGACTCTTGAATGCTGACAAAAACTGAGGACTGATGGATGTGGGGGGGAGGGGAGGATGGGCATGGAGGAGGGCACTTTGGGGATGAGCACTGAGTGTTATGTAGAAACTAATTTGACAATAAACTATTTGAAAAAAAAAAAAAAAAGAAAAAAAAGAAAAAAAATAATGCATTTTGTCAGAAAATAATGTAATAAAGAAAAGACAGATATCTGTAAGGATAAATGGGCAAGAGATATGAACAGGAAGTCCCTAAAGAAGAAATAAAAATGGCCAGTGAATGTATGAAAAAAAATTTACTTATTAGTAGTTGAAGGCACACAAATAAAATAATGACAGTACTTGAGTTTTCTCTTGAGAAGTTGATAGAGAATATATAAAGGAACAGCGACTCCCATAAACTATTGGAAATGTAAACCGGCAAAACCTTTCTTGAGGACAACTGACAATGCATTTGAAAATCTCAGAATTTGGAATACCTTTCGCCTAATAATTACACTTTTTGGAATTTATCACAGCTATACATAGAGATGTAGCTAAAAATATAGTTATCACAGTATTGTTTATAATAGTAAAAAAATAAAAAAAAAACCAACCACATGCCCCCTAATAGGGAATTGGCATAAAATTTTTTTTAAGATTTTGGAATATCTGTGCCAAAGTATTGACATATTATGAGTATTTTACAATAATATAGAATAATGGGGTGCCTGGGCAGTTCAATTAGTTGGGCATCTGACTTTGGCTCAGGTCATGATCTTGTGGTTCATGAGTTCGAGCCCCATGTCTGGCTCTGTGCTGACAGCTCGGAGCCTGGAGCCTGCTTCGGATTGTGTGCTTTTGTCTCTCTCTGCCTCTTCCCCACTTGCACTCTGTCTCTCAAAATAAATAAACATTAAAAAAATAATATGGAATAATACTTAAGGACATATAAAATGTATTTGACATATTAAGTAAAAATCACATTGAAAACAACTGGATGTCCACAAGAGTGTTAACTGTGTTGATTTGGGGGTGTTGAGAGTATAACTGTTATTTATTTATTTGTTTATTTAGCTTATCTGATTTCTAAGCATGTATTTTATAGTAAGACAAGCAAACTATTTTCAAAATAGTGATTGTTTTTAAGCAATACTTGGAATATATTTTCTCTAGCTCTTTCTAATGATACTCTGTCTGTAAGGATTTACCATTTTTAAGATTGTCTATTTTTCCAAAAGAAACTAAGGAAAAAAACTAAGGAGGCAGTGTTGGGGAGGGGTGTGAATTAGGTTTATGGCCTGAAGGAAACTCAAAAGACAGCTGTTACTATTAGAGAACTTAGTGCTAAGAAATCTTTTTGTTTTATTATAAAGTTGAATTTATTAATATAGAATGTGATTATTTGGCCAGAAGCTCTGTGCTATTCTGGTTTTAAGGATTCTAAAAATACATGCAATTGTCTCTCAATGCTTTTTTTTTTTTTTGTCCTGGAAAAACTAGCTAAATAAGAAAACAAAGGTGTTGGAAAAACCAATGAGAGATATTGCTTATGCCAGACATGTGCCCATTTCTATGCCTTACTGTTTTAAAAAATCTTTGCCTGTAGATACCAAAACAGGAAATAGCGACTCTGAAAAGCAGCTGGTTATGATAAATTATGACTGTTTAAGAGACCAAGAAATCTTTAGAGAGCATTTTTATTAAAATTATCTCCAGCATCATTATCCTGTTGCCTTAAAACAGTGTTCACATTTTGTCTCTTTACACCCAAATTCCTTAGTGTGATAAAAGTTGCATTTAACTGATTTAATCAGATCAATCTATTTAATCTGATTCTGAGCCTAGATTATTTCTTTTTTGGTGACTTTTTGTTTTTGTTTGTTTGTTTAAGATTATATTTGGGAATTTAAATATCTTTTTGTTCAGCGCAACTACATGCTAGAAAGCCTGGAATTGCACACAACATCGTGGTCATCCTGTGAGTGCTTGTTTGATGATGATATAAGGGCAGTGACGTTTAAAGCAAAATTCCAGAAAGGGCCGCCCTCTGTTGTGAAGATGTCAGAATTAGCAACACACTTAGAGGATAAGCGTTCAGGTAAGATCTTTATATACGTAAGATATTGCTAGTTTTTTTTTTTTTTTTTTAACTTTTTTTTTTTTAATGTTTTTTTTTTTATTTATTTCTATGAGAGAGAGAGAGAGAGAGACAGTGTGAGCCGGGGAGGGTCAGAGAGAGAGGGAGTCACAGACTGAAGCAGGCTCCAGGCTCTGAGCTGGCAGTCAGCACAGAGCCCGATGCGGGGCTCGAACCCACGAACTGCGAGATCATGACCTAAGCGAAAGTCGGACGCTTAACCGACTAAGCCACCCAGGCACCCCAAGATATTGCTAGTTTTAATATAAGCAAGGGAAGCTACCATTTGTGGGGAAAAATGTACAATTAAACATAAAAGTGAAATACAGGTCATTGTAAATAGCTGAACCAGATATTTGTATCTTCTGATCTCTCTGCCTATCAGTCCTTTGAGGTTACGTTGTAATTATTAGGGAGTCACTTAAAAATATTTTTTGCATATATGTACAAGCAGCTCATCATTTAATAAACCAGAAATAGAAAAATGAGCCTAACCAGAGTGACTGTTGAGATAAGCATTTTATCAAGTTATTAAGCTGTTATCTAAAAAAAAGAAAAGCTGTTATCTATACATGGTTGTTAAAATTTAGCATTGATATAGAATCTATGCAATTTGCTTACTGCTTAGTAAAATATACTCTCTAAACTCACATATTTGTATGTGAGCGTGTGTGCATGTATGTGTATAAAACTCATCCTCAGAAACACTACATGGAAGAATGCTTTTGACAGTGGATTGTATTCACATACACGCTGTCCATGAACTTAATACCATTAAAGTAATTGAGTGTAGTAGTAAAAGGAGTATGTTTTAGGTTCAATATGTTATACACTTTGAAATGAAGAGAGTAAAATAGTGAAAATAACTAGATAAAGTGATACAATTTGAGTAAGAAATACTTCTAATAAATTGCATTGGCTTCCTAAGTACAGAGATGATGCTAAAAATATGCTAACTCCTAGCTGGAGGTATAACAAATTAAACAGCTTTGAGGCTATATTTAAGGTTGCTGAATGCCAGCAATGAATCAGTAAATGTCAGTGATCATCAATCTTGGAAACTAATAAAATGTTTTCCAGTGGCTATTATAGCAATTGTTTTTAGAGGGGGAAAAGAGTGTTGAAAAAAATGGAATGTATCTGTAGGTTTATTGTTATATAATTTAAATTAGAATTTAAATTTTGCATGAGTAATTTTCCAAATTCTTATAGATGGTTTTAGATTTTATTAAATGCTAGGTGTGGTTTAAGTAAAGTAAGATTACTTTTACAATTCTAATAACAAAGGATCTGTTCCAAAATGAAATGAGTTGAAGCTCCTAACAGATCACATGCCCAGATTCTCAAGTATATTTCTGAGCCTTTTTGCTGGCATGCTATGCCCCCTTTTGGTACATCCACAGAAATGTGTAAGTTGTTTCATAGGCAGAGCAGAAGATCTACCAGAGTGCTTTTCAATTACGGCTCAAAGTGTTATTGTTTTTTTTTTAAACATTTTTAAATGTTTATTTAGTTTTGAGAGGGAGACAGAATGTTAGCAGGGGAGGGGCATAGAGAGAGAGACACAGAATCTGAAGCAGTTTCCAGGCTTTGAGCTGAGAGCACAGAGCCCAACGTGGGGCTTGAACTCACAAACTGCAAGATTATCCTGAGCCGAAGTCAGATGCTTAACTGACTGAGCCACCCAGGCACCCCTCAAAGTGTTGACTTAAAAAGATTTTTAACAGAGTTTTTAGGGTATAATTTGGATACAATGAATCCCCTTTGTTTGAAGTATATACATTCACACTGCGGAGTTTTGTTTGATAGGAAACCCGTGAAATCCCATCACCGGTCTGCCCCTTTGTAATCTTTCCCTTCCACACATGCCTGCCCCCTGATCCTTCCTGGTAATCAATCTGCTTTCTATTCACTAGAGATTAGTGATATGATTTTTATATGATTTTTTCTTTTCTATGATTTTTATACATGGAATCATATTATGTACACTGTTTTGTTTGGCATCTTTAAGCAAATTCTTTTGAGATGATCTGTGCTTTTGTGCATATCAGTAGTTCATTCCTTTTCTGTTGTATGAATGCACTCTGATTTGTCTGTTCATCTGCTGATGGACATCGGGGTTATTTCCAATTCTTGGCTATTATAAGTAAAACTTCTATAAACATTCCATGTATAAAGTGTTAGATGGACATAGTCTTTTCTGTTTTTGTGGGTAGGTACCTAGGAGTTAAATAAATAGTTGTATTGTATGGCAGGTGTATGTTTAATTTTTAAAGAAACTGCCAAACTGTTTTCCAAAGTAATTGTAGCATTTTGCTTTTCCATCAAGCAGTGTATGGGAGTTCTATTTTTCCCACATACACATCAACGCTTGGTTTGGGCATTCTTTTTAATGTATGTAAAGATAGGTAGTTGTGGTTTTAACTTGCATTTCCGTATTGGCTAATGATATTGAGCATCTTTTCATGTACCTCATTGCCATCGATATGTCTTCTTTGATGATGTGTCAACTGAAATTTTTTGCCCGTTAAAAAACAAGGGTTGATTATTTTCTTATTATTGAATTTTGAGAGTTCTTTATATTCTGAATCAAAATTATTTATTAGTTACTTGCTTTGCAAAGATGTTCTCCCAATCTATCACTTATCTTCTAGTTCTTTTTAACGAGGTTTTTTGAAGGCCCCAAGGTTTGAGTCTTGATGAACTCCAGTGTATCCATTTTTTAAAAAAATGTTTATTATTTTGAAAGAGAGCGAGCACTCGTGTGAGCAGAGGAAGGCAGAGAGAGAGGGAGAGAGAGAAGACCAGGCAGGCTCTGCACTGACAACACCAGTGGAGTCAGTGCAGAACCTGACACAAGCGTTCCATCTCACAAACTAACTGCGAGATTATGACCTGAGCCTAAATCAAGAGTCAGCCACTTAACCTACTGAGCCACCCAGGCACCCCTGGAACACTCTTTATTTATGTTTAGTGGTTTAATATAAAGGATACAACTCAGGAACAGCCAAATGGAAGAGATGCATAGGGCGAGGTATGGGTGAAGGGGCACAGAGCTCCCACACCCTTTTCAGGTGCTCCCAGCACCTCAATGGGTTCATGGACCCAGAAGCTCCTTGAACCCTTTTGTTTAAGGGTTTTAATCAAGGTTTCATTATATAGGCATGATTGGTTAAATCACTGGATGTTTGTGATTAACTCAATCTCTAACCTCTTTCCACTCCCCAGAGTTTGGGTGATGGAGCTGAAAGTTCCAATTCTCCAACCATGCATTGGCCTTTCTGGTCATCAACCCCCTCCCCGCCAAGATCTGAAGCTGCCCATGGGCCCCCAGCTGCCAGTCTTCATCTTATTAGCATACAAAAGTCACTCTTATCACTTGAAGATTCAAGCATTTTTTGGGAGCTCTGTGCCAGGAACTAGGGACAAAGAGCAAATATTTATTTTTTATTGTATAACAAGATGGGAGCCTAAATCTGGTCCGCATTTCTACCTTGGCCAAGTGCCAGATTAAAATTTTCTGAGTAGTGTAGTGTTAATCCATATGTGTATGTGTATATGTTTTCCAAGATATGATTATAGGTTACCATTATTAAGTCTAAGGAGAATGCAAGTGGAAAACAAAAACAGTAACACCTCTCAAAGAGCTCAATTTTTAATGAAATACAGAGATTTATTCTCAGAGAAGAACTCTATATATCCAGTCTACGTTGCAACATATATTAACACTAACAGTTAATTTAAATTAATACTTCTCGGGGTGCCTGGCTGGCTCAGTCAGTAGAGCATGCAACCCTTGATTTTGGGGTTGTAAGTTGAGCCCCATGTTGGGTGTAGAGATTACTTAAAAATAAAATCTTAAAAAATTACTGTATCTGAAAGATAAAATACAGATGACAGAATATATACAAATTTTTATACTGCTTTATATTTATGCACCCCTCCTGTTCCCTTCTGCCCCCAAGAGCACTATAGACTTATGGCGCTGGTCACTGCAAAGAAGGTATGCCACAGGTTAGTTGACAGGCTACATTTAACTTATTATCATGGAGAAGTCAGCTCTATCATCTACTGCTTATGCAGAATAGCTCTCTTCTGGAGTTGAAGATGTAGAATTAGATTTTAAAATAAAAATGACTGTCATAAACAGTAACCAAATAGGTGCTCACAGCTCTGAAGATGTGGTTTGGGGGATGAACCTTTGGATTGGGAATGTCCTTGCAAACCCTGGCGATGGACTCCCCCTTGGTAAACTATGCAGAGACTTTGAGCTGTTACAGTTGGTCCCTGGTAGGCTGTGTTCAGAGAGGTCCTTTTAGCCATTTTTCCTTTTTTTATGTTCACTTATGAGGGCTGAATTCATAGTTTCTATCATTGTATATGTGTTTTTAAGACAGAAATGGATAGAGCATATAGAGGTAGAAGCAGTTTTTCTTGACATGTTTCATAGTTAAATAAAAGAAGGGAGAAAGGGAGCTCAACATGGGACAATTTTCCAAGAGGGTCTGTTCTCTTAACAAAACTTAATAGAAGCTGGATGGGGTGAGGCTGCGTCTGGCTCCTTATAAAGAAATGAAGATGCTTACTCAGCATCTGGTCCTGCTATCAGCAGAATGCCAGTGCCCAGCAGGCTATTAAGCCCCCTTGAGACAGAATCCACATTAATAATGAGCTGTTAGTTCTTTTACAGAGGTGTATAAATTTATAAAATGTTAGTGATATTAGCATTCTTCTAAAATTATTAATTTTTTCATTAATTTCTTAGTGATTCAACATGTCTGTGGAAAGATGTGATATAGAGTCTGCTCTAGTTTATTAGGTATACTAACCACTACATACTCTTCTAATTCACGTAGGGAAACAGGACATGATTGGAAAAGTCTTTGGGCGCCAAAAGACTAAAGCAAACAGAAGGATTTAGGAAAGTCACCATTAGTGGGAATCTTAAAGAGATAACCCGCAAAGAGAATAGGTAGCCAGAAGGGAGAGTTCCTGACCTGGAGTATACTCCCTACTAAAAGGATGAAGAAGAGCAAATCCAAAGACTTTAAAAAAAAAAAAAAAAAAGGCTTTAAACGAATCTGGAGAGAAAGGGAGATGAACTCAGATAAACTCACAGACCTCCCTAGTATATAATACAGCAAGAGTGAATTAGAGAAAAAGAATGTCTGATAGATAATAGATACTCAGTATTTGTTTAACGGGTGAATTGTATGTGCCAGTGAGCAGTGACTGCACATGCTCAGTGTCCTGGTGAGTCATTCATTTCGTAAATGCAGACTTTCGGTGCCCATGTGCTGTGTAACCTATGCCCAGCGTCTGGGTGGTGATGGGCAGGAAACTGAAAAACAAAAACAGAGTTTAAACAGAGGATAAGCTAATGGTATATTATTTTGGATAAAGTAGAGACTGAAAGAATAACTGACCTGCTATTTGGCTTTCTGTAATGATCACTTAAAAAAAAAAAAAAAGGCAGGACAGGGAGAGAGGGTATGTTAGCTAGTTTCAAGCGTTGAAGGGATTTCAAGGGATTTGAAAAAGGGATAGATCTTATTCTGCATGATGCCAGAGGACAGAGAGGAAGAAAACACCCGCCTCTGTAACCAAACTCCCTGAATATATCTTCACTTTTAGCTACTGGCAGCTCACCCTCACTTTCCAGGTGAAACACTGAAGTTGCAAGCGAGTGAGATCGTCCAGGGAAAGAGTGAACAAGAGAAGGCGAAGAGCGAGTCCGCAGGGATATCCTTCACTATAAAAGTGACCGCATCCACCATGTCATTAACCATGTTTGTAAATGACAGATATAATTTTGATCCTGTCATTTATACATACTTCTTTTTGTTGGTCTCTTGTAGGAGTGATTCTAATCAAAGCCTGGATTTTAGAGCTAGTGATTCCTGTGACAGCAGCTCAGAAGATAACCCTGAATGCCCACAGCTCCCTGAGGAGCCTCCTCTCTTCCCTTCCTGACATTGTATACACTGGCTGTGCAAAGTGCGGATTGGAACTGGAAACAGATGGGAACAAGATCTATAAACAGTGCTATAGCTGCTTGCCTTTCACTATGAAGAAGCTGTACTACAGGTGAGGAGTCAGGCAAGCCCATGGGATGGAAGATACTTATTATTATAGGACCGGAAATGACCAAAAACTCGTATATATCAATTCTTACTTTCTAAAGAGAACTAACTAGAGCTAAATCCAAGAGAATACATTTTCCCCTGAATGATAAATGGCTATTTATGAAATAAAAAATAAAAAATTATCCAGTAATCACAGCAGGGATTTTTAAAAGCAGTAATGGGGAGATTTTATTGTCTTCAAGCAGCTATACTGAAGAAAGTTTTTATTTGGTTTATATTTTTAACCAAGATCCAGATGGCTCATGATAAACTGATTTCCATACCTTAACATATAAGTGGGATTTAAAAGTTAAAAGCATTCTATGATCTAACCTCTCAGTTATGGAAGCTAATGAGATGTTTAACTTTTCTGTGCCTGTTTTCCCAACTTCACATTAGAAATTAAGGATTGCAAATGTTCTTTGGTAAAATTGCAAACCATCCCAGGGGAAAACATGTTTTTCAAATAATAAATGTTCAGAGTTATGGATAATATTTTTCTTACCTTCTGAGTTTACGTACCTTTACACAATAGTCATCTGTGTCTTATGCTCTTTTCTATTTCTAATTACTGCCGTATTTAAAAACTAAATGCACATGTACTCAGCGTGTTATCCTGGTACACATTAAGAACATTTTCAGAAGCTTAATCCATAACCCTATCTCCCCTTACATACATGTGTTATAAATAAGTAAGTACAATTTGCTCTTACTCTGTAGAGGAAGATCCAAAGCAGAAAGTTCCTCCCCATCAACCCCCTCCACCACCAGTGCCACTTCATATGTAAAATTTAACGTGTAAGACATTATTTCTAATATCAACATAGAAAAGTTTAAAAGATACAAAAGCCTTACAGTGAAAATATCCCCTACCCCCTGCCTCCACCCAGTGGGTCCTGGGCCTCTGTCCAGACATAGGCCGTGCGTGTGCCTGCCCAGATTTCACTTCCCTGTGACACACAGCACTCTCTCCCCGTCTCATCGTTTTCACTTTGGAAAGCAGTGCACATCAGTGGTTAGGGAGCGTTCTCACACCTGTAGTTGGCTGCCTTGTGTTCTGTACCTGAATAGATAGAATATATTGAACTGGTGCCTTGTGGGTAGACAGTGAGGCATCCCAGTGTGATGGAATTGCTAACAATATTGCAGTGCACGCCCTGAGACACATGCTGCTCCTCTGAGTGATTGTACGGCTGCAGGCTAGCCTCTGTGGGCTCCTCACCTTGACGGATACTGGCAGGGGGCCTTCCGTAGACGCTGGATCAATTCCATACTTCCTTCACCAGTGTATGAGAGTACCCACTGCCCCATAACCTTGCCAACAAGAACCATGCTCCTCAACCATCTAGTAGTTGGAAATGGTAGCTCATTGGACTTTTAATTGTATTTCTCTCATGAGAAGTGAGTTTGAACTTTTGTTGTTGGTGGTGGTGGTTTAAGAGCTATTTGCTTTTACTTTCCTGCAAAGCTTTTTTCTATGTTTTCATGACCTTTGCCATTTTTCTATGGGTAATTGTAGGAAACCTTCTAGTGAAGACATGAGCGCTTTTTTTTTTTTTTTTTAATTTCTATCCAGGTTAGCAGATAGTGCAATAATGATTTCAGGAGTAGGTTCCAGTGATTCATCCCCTATGTATAATACCCAGTGCTCGTACCAACAAGTGTCCTCCCCAATGCTCCTTACCCATTTAGCCCATCCCCCCACCCACAGCCCCTCCAGCAACCCTCAGTTTGTTCTCTGTATTTAAGAGTCTCTTATGTTTTGTCCCCCTCCCTGTTTTTATATTATTTTTGCTTCCCCTCCCTTATGTTCATCTGTTTTGTATCTTACATTCCACATATGAGTGAAGTCATATGATATTTGTCTTTCTCTGATTGACTTATTTTGCTCAGTGTAATACTCTCCAGTTCCATCCATGTTGTTGCAAATGGCAAGATTTCATTCTTTTTGATTGCTGCATAATACTCCAGTGTGTGTGTGTGTGTGTGTGTGTGTGTGTGCATGCGTGTGTGTGTGTGTCTCTGTGTGTGTATATATAAATACCACATCTTCTTTATCCAGTCATCTGTTGATGGACATTTGGGCTCTTTCTATACTTTGGCTATTGTTGATAGTGCTGCTCTACACATTGGGGTGCATGTGCCCCTTCGAAACAGCACACCTGTATCCCTTGAGTATATACCAAGTAGTGCAATTGCTGGGTCATAAGATAGTTCTATTTGTAACTTTTTGAGGAATTAAAATGGACTCTGCATAAAAACCCAGTGCTCTTTGAAATGACCTTGTATTTAAGTATTTCTTTAATTTGAAAACCTTGTTGAGGGTCGTGTGTTATTTGTTGTTTTGTAGGCCAGCTTTAATGACCATCAGTGATGGAGTACATAAAGTTTGTGTCCATGTAGGATCAGAGCTGATTGAGAAGATACTACTTAACATTTCTCCTGACTGGCTCAACACAGTTGTTGGTAAGGGATCAACATGCCATGCAGAGGCCATTCTTTTCCAGGGTGTCCACAGTATACTGGAGCAGAAAAAAACACTATGCTGTAAATTAAGGGTTTTTTCTTTTCTATCCACGTAAAAGCAGAGGATAATTTAGCTTGAGGGAAACAAAGAGGACATCAGTTGGCAGATAAGACCTGCCCTCTACCAGCTGTGCAAGCTAAGCACTGTCTTGTATCTCTGGGGTTCTTGAGTGGTCCTGCCCCTCTCCCAACAGTAGGGCACCCCTGATGGTCTTGATCCTGGGTGGTTTCCTGCCCCTCCCCCAGGAATGGGGGGATTTTTCTTTCACCCCCCCACCCCATCCTGTCTTCAGCCCTGGGGCAATAGGATTTGTGAGTCCCTCCCTTGAGCACTTTAAGGCTCTTGTTCCTTAAAGGAAGGGGAAGGGGCGGGGCTGGGAGTGGTTTGTGTTTTCCTTGTGGCAACTTCTCCCCTTCTCCAGGCCTCTCCAGGTAGAAGCATTCTCTCTGTCCTGCCCCGCATCCAGGCTTGTGAGCACCTGGGAGGGATGAGAAAAGGTCGCGAGGGTACAGTGACACTGGCCTACACTAGGCTTTTAGCAAGTCCTTAAAATTGTAGCTCACCCGGCTGAACATGTGCTCCTGCTCTGTCTCCTCTCCCTACAGTGGGCATGGCTGCCTCACTGCCTCTGCCTTCTTAGAGGCTCAGTAAATTGTGATTTTGTAGTTTCTTCAGTTTTTCTAATAATTGTTAGGGTTGGAGCCATGTTCTTTCCAGCTTTTCACATCCTAACTGGAAGTCTCTCTGTTCTTTTTTTCTTCCCTGTCTTTATTAACTTTCATTCTTTTGGCTCTTTCAGGCCTTCTCTCAAGGTTCTTTGTTGTATTTTCAGTCTTGTCTCTTCATTTTGGGCACAATACCAGTTAGTCTCCATTTCTCAGAGAAGCACTGTCATCCTCAGATCAAGTATATATCTGTATTTTGCCCACAGAGTCAAAGTTGTCCTTTTAGGCATTAATTAAATTGTAACCCTAAGGGAAAATGTGGGCACCAGTTATAAAATGGGCATCAGACCATTCAAATGATAACTAATCTTGATTTTTTTAAGCTTATCCAAGTGAAAATACAAAATAAAATAAGTATTGTAAGAGAATTCTCTCACCTCCAAAAATACATGATTGGCTGCCCAGGAGTCTGTAAATGTGTTCCAAGAAAGGCTGGTGGCATTGGTCAGGGAGCAAGTGTAGCTTGACGTGTGCCTGGTCCATCTAGTGTGGACCACCCCACTCAATAACTGGATTTGATGTCCAAAAAAGCAAAAGGAAGCATATAGGACAAGTGTAAAACTACAGTGACATAGCTATATCTATAATTTCAGTATTTTTATATTATCAAGATTTGATATTTATTGAGTAACTGATTTAAGGTTCTGTTATATAAACTATATATATATATGTATGTATATAAAATATACATATATGTGTCTATAAAACATACATACATATATACATATATGTATATATACACACATATATGTATATAAAACTGATAAGGGCTGTAGACTGGATAAAACGAGTTCTTTTCTGACACGGACACACTCCTTTTGTTTCAGACTTGAGTTAAGAAGATGCTAATCTCAGTTCTTTCCTCTGTTGTTTTAAGAAGCCAACAGCTGTGCCAAAATAGGAAATGCTTTCAGTGTGTCTGTGACCTGCAAGATTTGTGGGCCATCATTGTAGAGTGTCTTCTGCACCCATGACTAGAAAGAGAAGGGATGGAAAGAGAAATTTAAAGTGGGTTTGGGGCTGGAGAAAGCAAGGGGGAACAGTGAACCCTTCGCTGTGTGCGTTTCTGTCATTGGGCAAGGGACGCTAAGGGCCGTGTGTGTTTCCTTGTTCCCTAGCCCCTTCCTCAGAGATCACGTACGGCATGGTCGCAGCAGACTTGTTCCACGCGCTCTTGGCAGACGGAGGGGCACCTTGTGCTGTGAAGCTGCAGAGCCTCTTCGTGCTGGATGAAAACAGCTTCCCCTTGCAGCAGGAGTTCTCCCTCCTGGATTTTTATCCTGACAGGGGAAAGCCCATGCCCGGTGCCCTTCTCTGAGACCCCGTGAAGAAATCTCAGGTACAGGAGGGACCACTGGAATGATTTGTCTCAAAATAAATGAATGACAGGGATTTTCCTTGGATTTTGAGAAAATATATTTTTTTATACGGAGAATTGTGTTCAATATATAAATTGAAACTTTTTTTCTAAGAAAATTCTGTGAGGTTTTCTGTTTGTTTTTTGGTCTTTTCCTTTCCAGCAGGGTCTATTAATAAAGGCAACATGTAGCAGTGCCCTGGGAGTTAAAGTTTTGCTCTACTGGTCCTGCTCCATTCCAGCTATGTGGAGCTTCCAGCTAAGTCCACAGGACACAGACGGAAGCCGTTTCCTCAGGAGTTGTTTTTCTGCCCTGCTCGCAGGCTCCCTGGCTTTCCTTAATCCTACTGTAAGGAACTGCCGATGTGAAATGATCTTCTTGGTTATAACCACACATGACAGTGGGTTAGTTGGTAGAAGCCTGTGTTTAGACAAGTTCAGGACAAGCTTATCTCTCTATAAAGAAGCATTTGAAAACGAAGGGAACGAGATCCTGCTTCACCTGGTGTTATAAAAGGAGGAACTAACTATGTTGTTAGTTCATTTCTAGGATCCGATTGCCTTACTGAGCTGACTTACTAACAAACGTTTAGCCGTTTGCTCTCTCACGATTGTAGAAGGAGCTCGTGCAAAAGAGTGGTCATGATGAGGAGGTGGTGCTTAGCCCGGATGTTTGGAGTATGCTGAGGGGTAATAGATCAGTACTATTGCTTGAAAATACCTAAGTTCATAATTAAATGAACAAGTTTGTTTTTCCGTGCATGTACTTGTAAAAATTCTTTTGGTTCGTTGAAATTGTTTTCTCGAATTCAGGGTTTGTTAGATTCCTTTTTTTTTTTTTTTAACTTGGCTTTTCTAAAAATGAACCTCAGGACTTTTGTGATCCTCCCCAAAATAATAGCAAAGCTGTGTGTGAGAGAGTGCCCACATACGAAAGCACATCTTTCTGTGGAGGAGGTCAGGAGTTTTCAGCAAATCCTCGGAGCCATCCTTGACCAAAAGAAAAGTGGGGTAGGGGAGGAACAGGTGCTTTGCTTGGTGAGTTAATTCCTGGGGAAGTAAAGGGATTAAATGAAATGATTGCTAAGGTTTTATCCAGCACCCAGTAAGGTGGGTAGAAAAAGTTGTCCCTGTGTGTCCCCAGAGGTACTGGAATTCAAAGAGAACAGTTGGTGCTCCCAGATAATTCCTGTGACGGGTGATGACTCTCATCCCAGAGCTGATGTCTTCTAAGCCATGCTTTTTCGGCTGTAACCACAGGAGAAGCAAATCTGGAGTTCTGATATAAAATCCGCCCAATCAGGGTGAGCCCACCAAGGACACTATTCTCTTAAACTTGCCCTGCCCCACTTTGTCCTCAAGATGCGGCCTAATTCTTTTACCAACCAAAGCGTAGCTCCCCGGAATAGATGGCTCGTCACACCCTCTTGGGAAGAAGTCTTTAAGCCATTTCAAGTGAGACGCAGAGTAGCAGGTCACACCAATCTCTCTTCACAGCTTTTGGTACATAGTTCATGGGCTAACACAGATTTCCAGGAACCCTTATTCAGGCTGAAAATGACTTCCTGTGTCCCAAGGAAATTATCATCTATTTAATTGGGATCAGGGGAGCCACAGCTCCCAGGTATATTCCTTATCTGAGATGTACAGGTAAGTATATTTAACCTACTCCATAAATGTTTATAAAATTCAATTGGGTAGCCTAAGAATGTCAGCCAATCCAGCATTCTGTATCTGGCAACCCCATAGTAGACATTTGAGGGAAACATCCTCTTTCATCTTTGGACAGTCCGGCCGAGAGGGACAGCTCTCCCGTCTTAGAGAACCATTAGTACTTGGTATTAAACGACAGCTTCTCCAATAGCTGTTAGAAGCACCCACTGTTCTCCACACTAGTGAGATCTATGCTAAATCTCCTTTTATATCTTGAGGTGGTTTTTTAGGGGTGGGGTTTCTGATCTTCAAGAGGTGGGACAGAATCGAACACGTGATCCACCTTGCAGGCTTTTGCTGAGAATTCACCATAGACAAAGCACTGGGAATTTAAAGACAAATAAGAAGGCCCGCCTTCAGTGAGTTCATAGGCAAGCTGGGAAAGAAATATTTAAACAAAAGTTTATCAATGCTAGAATTAAATCTGTGTGGAAAAGGCAAGAGAAGTCATAGAAGGATGAGTTTATTTGGACCGTTGGTTGCAAGTGATCACAACCCAACTCACACTAGCTTGAGCAAAAACAAGGGGAAGATACTGGCTCATATAACTGAAGGTAGTACTGGCATCCAACTACAGTTGCATCCATTGGCTTAAATTTTGTGATCTGGTCACCCCACCCCACTAATTCTTTCTTCCCCTTCCCTTCAGTTTTTTCCATTGTTTCTCTTCTTGCCCTGCCCTCTCCCTCTCTCCCGTTCCCTGTCTCTCCCTCTCTCCCGTCCGGTGTTTCTGTTTCCCTTTCCTGTCCTTTCTCACCTATCATCTTCCCCTTCTTTTTCTCTTTCCTTCCTATCTTTTTCAAGTTTATTGATTTATTTTGAGAGAGGGAGGGAGAGGAGGAGGGCAGAGAGAGGAGGAGAGAGAGAATCCCAAACAGGCTCCACAGAGCCCGATGTGGGGCTTGAACTCACAAACTGTGAGATCATGCGTGACTCAGCCAAAATCAAGAGTCAGCCACTTAACTGACCAAGCCCCCCAGCCACCCCCTTCTATCTTCCCTACCTATCCACATGGAGAAAAGATGGCTATAGGAAGCCCCAAGCTTTCTTCTTTACAGAATGAGAGACTTTCTTTTTGTGAGTGTCCGTATAACAAATTTCATGGAAGCACTCTGAATCTGCTTAGGTTACCTACCCCTCCCCCAGGTAACCAAGGGTGGGTGGGACACGGGGTTTGAAAGAGCTAGAACCACATAGGATGAAAGGAACCTTTCCTTAATGGAAGGAGAGTTCTAGGCAGACACAGCTGTGTTGCTGCTGTGGAAGATGTAAGAAGGCTTCATAGGGGAAATATTTAACCTGCCTCTGTACATGTGAGATGTGTTCACCATGAAAACAGTGGTGTGCATAAAATAGCATGGCATATTTGGGAAATGGGAACATCTCAAATGGGACTGAGAAAAATGAGCTCCCCTCTCCCCCAGAATGCATAGGGGAGACCAAAGACACTTCAGTAAGGACAGGACATCTCTAAAGAAATCCTTACTCGTAAAGCATTGGAGTGTTTATCTATAGGTTCAGTTTGGTATTGAGAAAAAATATTGATTTGTGCATATAGCACTGAATTATGTTTATCTACTGACATTACTGAGATCCTGTACCGATTTTTGAGCCATGAAATAGAGTAACACGAGGGTGCTAGGAAGCCATAGCCAAGTTCTATTGCATTCCAGATACTTGACTGGCCATTGCAATTCAGGCTTTGAAATGTGGTTGGTTATGATTTAAAATGAACCTGGAAATTGAATCTAAAGGTATCAGTGATAAGTTTACTATAACACTTCATGTCCTGAAAGTCACATTCATGGGGTTTGAAGCACATCCCCAGAGGGCTTTTATTTCATATGCTGTTGTGCAAAAAAGAGTGGACTCTATAGAATTTTGATAGAATAGCTTTCTCACAGTGATCATAAACTATCATCCTCAGAATTTTTCTAAACTACTGTGATCCAGGGCCATGAGTTATTTATAACTAGTCTTACATTACTTTAGTTTCAGTATAACCTAAATAGGCGACTGAAGGCCTATTATCTGGCTTTCTTAGAAGAAAATCTCTCTAATTTCCCAGAACAATATACAATGAAGCAGAAAATGTACCATCCCTATATCTTCCATTTTAACATTAAAAAAAAATTTACTTAGAGCACAAGCTGGGAAGGGGCAGGGAAGGGAGGAAGGGAGGGAGGGAATCGCAAGCCCCTGGTGTGAGGCTCCATGTGGGGCTCGTGAGGTTCAGTGTGGGGCTCGTTCTCACGAATCTTGAGATCGTGACTTGAGCCGAAATCAAGAGTAGGACGCTCAACTGACTGAGTACCCAAGTGCCTCCGTTTTTCGTTTTAAATGACAAATTTGTATTCTGGAGGGTTTCTAGATGGTGCAGTACAGGCAGAATAATTAGAATAAAGTGTCAGCTTTCCTGGGAGTTTAACTCTGGTCCCCATTATAAGGTCTATAGCGTGAGGAATATATGAGAGGGATGGAGGTTTGCCAGTTAGTTGTTATTCTGCCTTTGGGGGTCTTGATCCTGGTTTGTTATCAGGACGTTGACTCCACCCACTCAAGGAATATATTTGCTAAGTGTGAGCTCTCTGCTTCCAAGTAGAGGAGGAGGTACTGCCACTGGAGGGAGGGCATGCACTGGCGCTGAGATGACCCCTCCCCATATCCCCAGTCCCCTGAGGCTCAGCTCCTGCAGCGACTGGGGGCAGGGAGGAAAGGACAGGGGGCAGGAGTTTTATGACAAACTGGCTTCCTACAGCGACCCTCTCTCTGTGATGGTCCTGACCACAAGTGCCTTCTGTGCAGCAGGTCCCCAACACGCCTCTTTCTGCCCCGGGTTCCAGTTCACCTCTTTCTGTAGCGGGTTCCAGTTCTCCAGAGGGCTTCCCTTTCTTCTACAGCATCTGCACAGGGTCCCAGTATGGGAGATCAACTGTCTGCCTCCTCTTCCACCCCTCAGCTCCCTCCTGGTGTCACCTCTTCATGCCGGCTCCTGTCTCTGATTCACTTCACTCCATGCTCAGATAAGCACGAGGCAGCTGGTCAGCAAATTCTCTGCATAACCAGACATTGGACAGGCTGAGGGACTGTCCTTATTTGCATAGTGTGTGTAGTAGAGTTCAACTTATATAACACTGTGATCATACCCTGTGGAAGAATCTTACCAGTACGGTACAGTAATTTCCCTGGGTGAGGAATCAGGGCCTGGTTTTACTTTCTCCTTTATTACTGTTTTTTTGTTTTGTTTTTTAGTTTATTTTTATTTATTTTGAGAGAGAGAGAGAGCAAGGAGGGAAGGGGCAGAGAGAGAAAGAGAAACAGAATCCCAAGCAGGCTCCTGTGGGGCTTAAACTCACAAACCATGAGATCATGACCTGAACTGAAATCAAGAGTCGGCTTAACCGACTGAGCCACTCAGGCACCCCTTGTTTATTACTGTTTTTATCTGATGGAATCACTAGGAAAATTTCCCTTATTTCTAAGGAATACAAATTCCCCCTATTAAAAAGATTACTTACCAAATACAGAAAAAGATGATATGGTTTTGATCACAGACACTAACTCCACCTGGTAGATGTAGGTGCTTCATGGGGTGGCAGGCAGGCACACAGGGACACCCCCTCTTTGGGCTGCGTCTATACTATTTGGTTTGATTCCTGATTACTCAGCGAGTAGGTAGGATACTTGACATGATCTGGGCCAATCAGATTGTTTTCCTGGAATTAAATTAAGATTTGTATACAGTAAAGCACACAGGTCTTAAATGTACAATTTGCTGAGTTTTGACAAATCTATACATTCATGTAGCCAGTACCCCAATCAAAATTTAGATTTCCATCTGTAAAAGTTTCCCTCATTTTCACGTGGAGTCAGTCCCCACCCATGCTAGGCAACCACGTTTCTGATTTCTGTCACCATAGATTAGTTTTATCTGCTCTTGAACTTCACGTAAATAAAATTGTATGGTCTGTATTCCTTTGCGACTTGCTTTTTTCACACAACAGTGTTTTTGAGATTCATCCAAATTTTTATGTGACTCAGTAGTTCTTTTTATTGCCAAGTAATATGCCAGTGTATGAATGTCTTGCATTGTCTGTGTTCCTACTGATGGTCATTCGGGGTGTTTGGAGCTCTTAACAAAGAGCTGCTGTAAACATCTTTTCACAAGTCTTGTTGTGGACATCTGTTTTCATTTTGGGGTGGGGGAGGATAAATACCTATGACTGAGATGGCTGGTTGAAAGAATAGGTACATATTTAACTTGGTAGGAAACTGCCAAATGGTGCTCCAAAGTTGCACAGCGTCACACACGAGCTGTGTATGAGGATTCTGGTCGTTCTTCATTGTCCCCATTGGGTTACGTCAGTCATTTTTGTTCCAGCCATTCCATTGGGTGTGAAGTGATACCTTGGGGCTTCACTTTGCATTTCTCTGATGCCTCGGGGCGTTGAGCAGCTTTTCTTGGGCTTATTTGTTGTGTGTGCATCTTTACCTGTGGACTGTCTGCTCAGGTCATTCACACATTTATTTTATTGGGTCGACTGCCTTTTCTTTTACTGATCATATGTATGTTCTAGCTAACAGCTAGGTATGTGTAATTATATTTTTGACGTGCCTGTTCAGCATTAGAAATGATGGCCACGTGAGTTCGGAAGAAAAAAGAAATGTGTAGTTGCAACAAAGTCTTAAATAAATTAAGATGTCACTACTTTAAATGTCTGGAATGTATACACAGAAAAATAATCTTAGGGAACCAACCAAAAATATATTGCTAATATATTAATTACATATAACATAAACTTAAAAAATGTAAATGTAGTAATATACTACTATATAACAATAATATACACTTCTAAATATAATAAAAATAATCATGCTTGCAGGTAAAGCCAGAAACATTAAACACTTTATTTATTTAAAGGAAATGATTTAAAAACCATGAAGGAAATAAAAGGGAGATAAGAATCAATGAAACATTATACCATATTCCTGCTGGTTGAAAAGATCCGATATGCAGAGTTGATTCAATATTAACCAAAGTCCCTGAGGGATGGCATATAGAAGTTGATAAATTGATTTACAAATTAATTGAGAAGAATAAAAAGGAATGTAAATATTCTAAAAACTAATTGTACACTTTACGTGGATGAATTGTTTGATTTGTGAATTATATCACCATAAAGCTATTAAGAAAAGAATAGGCAGAAAAAAAATTAAGCTAAAACAAACAAAAATAAAGTAAGCAAAACAATGAAAAAGACCCATGGTTTTGGTGTGTATAGTATATTAAGTGAAAAATCACTTTAGGAAACAGTACTATAGGGATGCCTGGATGGCTCAGTCAGTTAAGTGTCTGACTCTGGTTTTGGCTCAGGTCATGACCTCACATTTCGTGTGATCAAGCCCCGTGTCAGGCTCTGCACTGACAGCGTGGAGCCTACTTGTGATTTTCTCTGTCTCTCAAAATCAATAAACAAACATAAAAAAAATGAGTAATGAAGACATGATGGTATTAATATAAAGATTCACTAATGTAGCAGAAGGATCCCAGAAACACACCCAAACATACCTGGATGCTTCATTTATTAGCTACGTGCTACCACAGATGAGTGGGGAAAAGGATAGTCTTTTCAATAAATGGTGCTGGGATTATTTGATATCCCTATGGAAAAAAAAGAAATTGAACCCAAAACTAGAACTTCTACAAACACCTGTTTCAAGTACATTTTATATCTAAATGTGAAAGGCAAAATAATAAAAGCCTCTTGAAAATAGTATAGAAGAATATCTTCCTGATCTCAAGGTAGGAAAAGTGTTAGAAGGTGGAGGAGGGACATTAAAGTATCCCCTAAACTGAGAAGGCGCTTTGAGACCAGAAAATGAAATGGGCAACTCCATATAGTTTACACAGTTTTTTTTTTTTAATTTTTTTTTTTAAATTTATTTCTAGAGAGACAGAGAGACAGCATGAGCAGGAGAGGGTCAGAGAGAGAGGGAGTCACAGACTCTGAAACAGGCTCCAGGCTCTGAGCTGGCAGTCAGCACAGAGCCTGATGCGGGGCTCGAACCCACGAATCTCAAGATCATGACCTAAGTGAAAGTCGGACGCTTAACCGACTAAGCCACTCAGGCGCCCCTAGTTTACACAGTTTTATTCAGGGTAACTTACTGACGTGGGAATTGGGCGGGTGATGATCAGAGCAGCACAGCTATTCTCCCCAAAGTCCAGACCTTATCCACAAATTGTCTACAGTGAGAGGATGTGCAGAGATCACCGTGGTGAGGACAGAGGGTTTAACACTTAACAGACCTTGTGGCACCATCTGTGCGAGAATGAGGGGAGGGGAAGG
The DNA here is from genome assembly GCF_003009895.1 of Hyaena hyaena. Classification (NCBI taxonomy): domain Eukaryota; kingdom Metazoa; phylum Chordata; class Mammalia; order Carnivora; family Hyaenidae; genus Hyaena; species Hyaena hyaena. The sequence goes on along the minus strand of NW_024080710.1, from coordinate 3,047,947 downwards.
TGGTTAGAAACTCTATTGTCTCTATTAGCTATCTAAACAACTTCAGAGAAGACAAGAGCAAGCCTTCCCACATTCTGGTCAGGGCATAATTCAGTCTCCAAAGGGATTAGAATATGTAGCCCCAAAGGGGTCTTTGTGTGGATGTGAACAGGGTGGATGGCCGAGGTGGAGTCCGTATTATCAGCACTCCTATAGAAAGGCTTCTTAAAAAGACACAAAAACCACTAATACAAAAGATGGCTTCAAGGGGGGCCTGGGTGGCTTGGGTAGGTTAAGTAACTACCTCTCAGTTTTGGCTCAGGTCATGATGTCATGGGTGTGAAATCGAGCCCTGCGGCTCTGCGCTGGGGTTGGAGCCCGCTTGAGATTCTCTCTCTGTCTGCCTCTCCCCTGCTCACACGCATGCCCACTCTCTCTCTCAAAATAGATTGTTTCATTTCAATACATTAAAATTAAAAACTTCTATTTATCAAAAGAAAGCCATAAAATGGGAGGAAATTAACCACAATTATATTAGTAATAATAATTAAAAAACAAAAACAGGAGCGCCTATGTGGCTCAGTCGGTTAAGCGTCCGGCTTCAGCTCAGGTCATGATCTCACGGTTCGTGGGTTCTAGCCCTGCGTCGGGCTCCGTGCTGACAACTCAGAGCCTGGAGCCTGCTTCGGATTCTGTGTCTCCCTCTCTCTCTCCCCTTCCCCCGCTTGCTCCCTGTCTCTGTCTCCAAAATAAAATAAAGACATAAAACAGAATGGGAGAAAAAATTTGCAACACATCTAATCAAAATGAATTCCTACAAATCAATAAGAAAACCACAAATAACCCAGTAGAAAAGCAGGTAAGATCCATGAGCCAGCACTTCACAAAGGAGGAGACTCAAAATGACCAAGTAACACATAAAACATGTTCAGCCTCCTTCACCATCAGCAGAGTGCAAATTAAATTCACAATGAGGTACCTCTGCGTACTAAAAAGAATGACTAAAATATAAAGACTGATGATACTAATGATATCAAGTGTTGACAAGGATGTGGGAGCAATGAAAACCCACACTGTTGGTGAAAATGTGAACTGACTGGTACATTGACTTTGGAGAACAGTCTGGCTTTATCTACCAAATTGGAAGATATGCAAACGCTATGATCCAGCAACTCTCTTTCTGATTTTATGCCTCCCCAAATATATAATTAATTCAAAACATAATGTGGAGTGAAGGAAGCCAAATACAAAAGAGTGCTTCCTTTCCAATTCCCTATATAAACTTTGTAACAAAAAAACCTGTAGCATTTAAGCCTGCGTGGTCAGGTAATAAAAGCAAAGGAGTGATTTCCACAAAAACCAAGTTAGTGGTTACTTTGATGGGGTGGGAGAGGTGTGTTTGGCAGTGGGCGCAAGGGACGATTCTGGGGACACTGGTTTACCAGTTAACCAATTTTCTAACCACTTAAATCCATCTTTAATGCGTGCTCTGCAGTGAGTACGCTGCTGAACAGCAGAGGAAGCTAGAGGCACATTGCAGGACGCAGGCACTTTTCTTGCTAGTTCTAGTAGCTGTACATCAGTCACGATGCGGGTGTAAGGACGCTAGATGGCGCTCTGCGCCTGCCACAGGGCCTGATCTCGCGGTCCCTAGGCCACATTGGGCTCATGTCTGGCTCTGTCAATCACGTTCCCATGACTTTCCTGACATGGACACTAGAGCTTCCGCCCTCTCCCTCTGGTCTGCACCAGTGCCCCCACTGCCTTGCAATATCCACCTTCTGGAAATTTGTCTAATCAGGTTAGTTAATCAGCAAACTGGTAAGAGCATATAATCAAAACAAAGGGAAGACAAGAATCAGATCTGGTCACTTGCAGGATTATACTTTACCATTAGTGGAGATGAGCACATAATTTACACAAATGGAAGGGAAGAAGGGATGAGGGGGAAAAAGGAAGAAGGAAGGGGAGAGAAGAGAGGAAGAGAGAGGAGAGGAGTGGAAGAGGGAGGGGAAGAGGTAAGGGAGAGAAAGGAAAGGTAGAGAAATGCACAGCCTCACTAGCAGCTAAAGGTGCACAAACAGAAACAGCTTACCTAATAGGCACACAAAGTTCCTTTAACACGTCCCTGGCGGTGGAACTGTGGTGGCACTTTGTGTTGTCTGGGTCTTTTTTGGGGTTTCTCTGGCAGTATGTAACAGTGACACCATTTCAGACACCTGGAATCTGATAGAAATACCAGCTTCCTGGCTATGGGGCCCTGAGAAATGGTAGCCCCTCCCTGATGCTTGCATTTATCCTCGCTTTTAAAGTTTATTTATTTATTTTGAGGCGGGGAGGGGCAGAGAGAGACAGAATCCCAAGCAGGCTCCGTGCTGTGAGCACAGAGCTGGACGTGGGGCTCGATCCGGTGAACCATGAGACTATGACCATGACCTAAGTCCCATCCTTCACAGACTGAGCCACGTGTTCATCCTTTCTGAATGTGGGGGAGTTACTACTGGGCTGCTGTGCAGATTTAACAAGCTGAGACATAAAGACCTAGGTCATATCCCAAGGGCTAGTTCCTTGCTCCCCATTTTGACAGTCATCCCCCTTTGAGAAATATAGCACTTGAAATAAAAGCTGAAAGTGAGGAGGGGAAGAGTGGTCTGGGCAAACAGTTTCATACTTAAAGGTTAGGAGAAAAACAACAGGCAAGTATTATGATCTGTCTTCATAATGGCATACTAAATTCAGTTAAGGAATATATCCATCAAGGGGTGCCTATGTGGCTCAGTCGGTTAAGCATCCGACTCTTGGTTTCAGCTCACATCATGATCTCACCATACATGAGTTTGAGCCCTGCATTGGGCTCCAAGCTGATGGCTGGGGGCCTGCTTGGGATGTTCTCTCTCTCCCTCTGCCCCTCCCCTGCTCATGCTCTCTCTCAAAATAAATAACAAATAAACTTTAAGAAGGTTTTAAAAAGAAATATATCCATTATGTTGAAATTATGGGATGCAATCAGCATTCTTTTTTTCCCCCCCAGTGACCCATTCAAACCTGCTCAGCAGGTAGCTTCTCCCTGCCCTTTGGATAAAATCGAGGGCGAGGCCCATGACTTTTTTGATCTCTCTTAGATAACAATAAATTTTTCCTGTGTCTTCATTTTTAAAAATTTTTAACTGTTTTATTTATTTCTGAGAGAGAGAGAGAGAGCGCATGAGTAGGGGAGGGTCAGAGAGGGAGATACAGAATCTGAAGCAGGCTCCAGGCTCTGAGCTAGCTGTCAGAACAGATCCCGACGTGGGGTTCGAACCCACGAACCATGAGGTCATGACCTGAACCGAAGTCAGATGCTTAACCGACTGAGCCACCCAGGTGCCCCCCCCAACTTTTTCTTTAAAATTTTCCTGTAACTTCTATTAAAAAAAAAAAAAAACACAGGCTGTGTTCCACACTTAAAATGTCCAACCTCATGTAGTCTGAATCCCCAAGTTCATTTAATGTTCGAGCTTCCCCTCCACTCCTCCCCTCACCCTGGCTCCTGCCTGTAGGAAGGAGGCCGCAACAGGAAATGGGCAGGTAGCACTGTTTTCCTATTCCTCCATCTTGTGCTTCCATACCTTCTCCAACTTGCTAACAGAGGCTTCTGGCTGTCCTAGTGGGGGCAGGGAAGGGGCACAGCCCAGAGACCGCCTAAGGGGCGGGAGAGGTTCTCCGTGACAAGTACTGCAGTACTTGGGGACTTCAAGAGCCTCCTTGCCCTGCGGATCCTTTATCTAAGGTCCCCTTGACCGTGGTTTGCCCCAGAGAATGGGATGGCATACAGCAACCCTCCTCCCTCCCCCCACCATCCCCTTTAAAGGTCTTTATTACATTGTCAGGAAATTGTATTTCCCAGACAGTCCTATGAACAGTGTTCCAGGTTGGGTTTGCCAAATATGAGATAACTGGGTGAGACTAGAGAGCAGAAGGAAGGTAAAAATCATTCTTTTCTTCCTTTGACTCTGACACTTAGGCCAGCAAGATGCTCCAAGCTCCAAGCTCTTGTAGTAATTTGGGCAAAGCGTTCTACAGTGAAAAAATCAGGAAAAACATAACTGGCAAATGGCTGTGCACTTTCCAGTCCCTCGTCCACTACAGGATAAGCAAATGGGCAGCAGTGGCCGACATACGGTGTCTGAGGTTTGCCCCATCACTGATGGCACCTGCACAGCCAAGCACAGGCCCCTGGAGTGCCCTCGTTCCTAGAACACATAAGCAAAGTGCTTTGAATTATCACCCCATTTTTGACCCCTCCCTGCAACTATGTCGAAGGCCGTGTAGTTTACAGTTCCTCTCATAAAAAGGCATAGTTTGCCTCCCTGTCCTTTGATTTTGAACTTTTGAACACACCTCTGCCAATGAGATACTGAGTAATAACACAAGCAGAAGGTAGAGATTCATTTGCCCTTCTGCTTCTCTAGGAAGCGAATCGTCTCCTGGGTAGCTGTTGGCCCTCCGGCTTTTGCTCAGAATGAACAAACATAGAGCAAGCCTGGGTGAGGACCTGGACCCAGCCAGACCTATTGTTTGAAAGTGAGTTGCCTAATCTAGATTGGCCTACACTCAGCTGGCCATAGATGGATGAGAAATAATTGCTCATTTTAGTGTGACACTGAGATGTGATTGTCTGTTATGTGCCATTACTGCAAAAATGGGACACGCGCAATGTTTCTCCTTTCCGTTTCACCAGCCTTCCCAGGAACTGTGTAATCAAATTCCCTGTACGAACCATTGAGATGTTGTGATTGTTTGTTATATGCCATTACTGCAAAAACAGCTAACTGATGCAAACAACTTTTCTCCTTTTAGCTTCGCCAGCCTTCCCATGAATTATGTAATGAAATTCCCTGTATGGAATCAGTCTTTGCTGAGCCTCCCTTTTCTGGGAATTCTGAGAAAAAAAAATTACTTTTCTGCTTGGGGTAGACCAATGCTCATGCCAAGAACCCCTAGAAAAGCTCAATAAAATACAGAAAACCTCTTTTTAAGTTACCAGAGAGCTGCTAAGTTGACAAGCATTTGATGGGCCATGATCTCAAAAGAAGGAAAACATGAGGAGGTGAGCTGACGTTCTGTGAGCCACTTTTTCCTTCAGGAAGTGTGCTGATTCCTGTTAAGAGGCTGGGCATTTGGCCAATGAGCTGTGGCTATGAGATAGAAAAGGCAGCTGAGTGTCTGGAGCTGGAGAGACAAGAAATTGGAGATTGGGATTGCCAACGCAGCAGGGACAGAAGGGGCTGAGATGTTGAGTAGAAAGGAGGTAGAAAAGTAATTCTGACACTTTCCCCTTTGAGGCATTTGCTGAATTATTGAAGCTGTGAATTAATCTATGCAGAAAGCCTATGAAAGATGACAGGTCTTTTATTTTTTTCCCCTTCTCTCTTTCTTTCTTTCTTTCTCTCTTCTTTCTTTCTTTCTCTTTCTCCTTCCTTCCTTCCTTCTTCCCTCCCTCCCCCCATTTCCTTCCTTCCTTCCTTGCTTCCTTCCTACTTCCCTCCCTCCCTTCCTTCCTTCCATTCCTGACAATAGTATGATACTAAGGAGATAAAACTTGGGAGTTCAGGACCCACCAAGGAAGAGGAGCCCAGTAAACACACCAGAGTCTTCTTTAGTATTCAAATGGTATCCTTGGAAGACTATACTCTAGAAATGTGGGAAAACCAGAGGTGGTGATAGAGCCCTACAAAAACTGCAACCCAGACTCCAGTGATTTCATTACCAGACTGGATTAAGGTGCTCTCTCCCCATTCTGTTGACCAGAGGATATAGTAAACCTCTCTGGAGGAATTCTGTTTCCTGGAGCTACTATAATTTATCATCATGGTCAGCATTTGACAATATATTGTCAGGCATGCCAAGTAACAGAAATAAAGGGGGGAACATACACAATAAAACTGATCCACCAATGACACAGATATTGGTGTGATTGACAAAATAGAAACTTTCATCAAAGAACTGGAATAATTTACAAAGTATCAAATGGAAATTTAGAACTGAAAAATGCAGTAATTGAAATTAAGTACTCAGCATATAGGTTAACTACAATTAGACCTAGTGGAACAAAATTTATTGAAGTGTAGGAGGGTAGTATAAAAACTCTAAGCTGAGACAGAGACATAAAGAGAATGGAAAATGCAGCTGAGTGCATAGGAGTCCTGTGGGAACTGGCAGAAAGGTCTAATATGTGTGCAATTGGAGTCTCAGAAGAAGAGGAGGCGGAGAATGGGGCAGAAATTATATTTGAAGAAATATGGCTGAGACTTTTCCAAAACTGATGAAGCTTCATTACTCCCAAGGTTTATAAATAAAAAGAAAATTGCGTGTAGGCACACCAGTCTCAAGCTGCTGAAAACCAGCAACAAGGAGAAAATATTAAAAGCTGCCAAGGGTGGGAGGAGAGGGAGATACATTAGTTTCAAAGGAGAAACAATAGCACTGCTAACTCGCTTGTCAACAGAAATGATGGAAGTGAGAAGACAATGAATACCATTTTTAAACTGCTGACAGAAAAGAAAATGTCAGCCTAGAATTCTACTTCCACACACACAAAAATCCTTTAAAAATGAATTTGAAATAGAACATTTCTATTCAAAACTAAGAAAATTTGCTGTGAGCCCATCTGCACTAAAAGAAATACTAAAAAGAATTCTTCACGGGGGAGGAAAATTATCTCAGGTAGAATCCCAGAAATGTAGGAAAGAATAAGAAGCAAAAGAAAGACAGCTATGTGGGTCAATATATATGGATATTGATGGAACATGGTAGTAATAGTAGTGTCTTGTTAGGTGTAAAATATATGTGGAATTAAAATGAATCCTATCAATACCATTAAAAAATGGGGGTAAGTAGAGACTGAGCGTTCTAAGATCAGAACATTGTCTGGGAAGTGACAAAAAGTAAAATTTGTATTAGACTAGAATATATAATAGATATCTATATATATATCTTTTATATATATACATATATTTTATATACATATATATTCCCATATATATATATGGGAACCACTAAGGGAGTAACAGACTGTGTAAGTAGCGACATACAGATGGGAAGAGGCAGATTAAAAAATGAATTAATCCAGGGGTGCCTGGGTGGCTCGGTGGGTTAAGTGTCTGACTCTTGATTTTGGCCCAGGTCATGATCTCATGGTTCGTGAGCTTGAGCCCCACATTGGGTTCTGTGCTGACAATGAGGAGGAGCCTGCTTTGGATTCTCTCTCTCTCCCTCTCTCTCTGCCCCTGCCCCTAATCAAAATAAGTAAATAGACCTTAAAATTTAAAACAATACAGTTACAAAATGAATTAATACAAAAGAAGGCAACAAAGGAGAGAAAAAGACACAAAACAGGACAAATGGGAATAAATAGCAGTAATTACATTAAATGTAAATGAATTAAATACACAGAAGACAGAGGTTGACAGATTTGATTTAAAAAAAAAAAACCCTATATATAAGAAATAACATAATTATAAGAACATAAGATAGTTGAAATATATAGAAAAAAATGGAAAAATTATACCATTATGAGTGGTAGAGACAGCTATTTCACCACAACAAATGGCTTAATCCACCAGAAAAAATCAATTGAAAATAAGTATGAGCCTAATAACACAGCCTCAAAATATATAAAACAAAAATTGACAAAATTAAAAGAAGAAATAAACAAATCCACAATCACAATGGGAGACTTTAACATCTCTCAACAATGAATAGAAAATTAGAAAAATAGAAAATAGAAAAGCCTGCCTCAAAGCCTCTGACCCTCCTCTGCTCACGCTGTTTCTCTCTCTCAGAAATAAATAAAACAGTTTTTAAAAAGGAGAAAAATACAATTATCCGAAAAGATGTAGAAAAAGTATTTGATAAAACTTAACACTGTGATAAAAAACTTAAAAACTTTTTTTAAGTATTTATTTTGGGAGAGAGAGGACATGGGAGGAGCAGAGAGGGAGAGAGAGAATCCCAAGCAGGCTCCAAGCTCAGTGCACAGAGCCTGACAAGGGGTCCAGTCCCATGAACCAGGAGATCATGACCTGAGCCGAGATCAAAAGTTGGATGCTTAACTGACTGAGCCACCCAGGTGCCCCATGAAAAAACTTTTTAACAAATTAAGAACACATAATCATGAGTATATTAAAGGTCCTATAGCAAACATTCCACATACTAGTGGGTATTGAACGCTTCCCCCCTAAGAGTGAGAAGGCTACAGGTATGCTCACCCTACCGGCAGCCAGCACTCTCTGGAGGCCCCAGCCAGTGCAGTCTGGGTTTCCATCTTGTACCCGGCAACCTTGCTGAGCTCACTTATTAGCTCTATCAGTTTTTGAGGATTCCTTAGGATTTCCTATAGCCAAAACCATGTCATCTGCAAATATCGTTTTCCTTCTTCCTTTACCATCTGGATGACTTTTATTTCTTTTTCTTGCTCAGTTGCCCAGCCACTGCAGTTTGACAAGAGATGAAGAAGCCATAATGATTGTAAAGGAAGAAATACTACGGTCATTTGTGGAGGTCATGACTATATGCAAAGAAAATACAATCAATCTATCAAGTATTATAATTTAAGTGACTGTAGTAAGGGCACTCACTAGAAACAATTCACATACAAAAGTCAACAGAATCTCTACATACTAGCAAACATAAATATAAAATACATAAGAGTCTAGTGAAAGATGTGCAAAAATACTTTCCTTTAAACCACAAAAACGGTTTTAAGAAAACTTGCAAAAGACCAAAAGAAACAGAGGGATACACCATGTTAATGGACTAAAGAGTCAATATTGTAGGGATATAAAATGGCCCCAAGCCGGTCTGTAGACTCCATGCAAATCAAACTCTAGCGCTTCTTTGGTGTAGAAACTGACCAGCTGAGTCTAAAACGCTTTGCAGAAATGCAAAGGGCTTCGTTCTGCAGGGATCACCTGGAGTACAGGACTGAGACAACTTGGGCCAGATCCCGCCCGTCCGTTGTGTGTTTTTTGTGTATTTTTTGCCAAGACCATGTCTGTAGACATTCCAGCCCGATACAGCACCCCTTTCTCCTCCTCCTCAGAACAGAGAGCCTGCCGGTCCCTTGCCATTAAGAGTTTTCAGCCATGAGTCAGACACATCAGTTCACTTTTTGCTGTAAAGGGGATACTTAACTTTTCCAAGCGGCCCTGGAAAGGCCACTGATAGGCATGAACGTCACCTTGAAATGTGGGGGTGGCTGGCACCTCTTGTCTCAGGATCCCAAGTGAAATGGAAACAGTCCCAGTTGAGTAGCCTGCTGTCCAAACATATAGAGAAGCCCTATCACATGTGTGCTATGATGTTATTAGAAACTACAGGAGTCTGTTTCAGATTCTGCATCTCCCTCTCTCTCTGCCCCTCCCCTGCTCACACTGTCTCTCTCTTTCAGAAAGAAAGAAAACATTTAAAAATAGATTCAAAAATAAAATAAAACATTACAAAAGCTAAAAATAAATTGCTGGAGCGTGGGCTTTGTTGGAATGCATGTATACAGTAACTGAGAAAGCAAACAAGATAATTCCGTCTGTTTGGACCACTGCCAGGTAAAGTGTGTCTTTGTGCGCTGACATCGGAAGTGAAGTTAAAGAGGCACAAAAGGAGAATAATGATCCTACTTTCTTTTGCTGAAGTTGCTTCACCGCATAAGAAAAGAGACAACACTGGTTTAAAGGTTGTTCTAGTTACTCAATAATACTCAATGTGTTGACCTCACAAGTTCAACAGCATTTGGGTGAAAATACAGGCTGCCTGTTAAGCAACAGCGTCAGGTGCAGTGACCGCTCATTACCTCGAGTACAACTTCATGGGGATTTGATGACTGTGATTTGTGGGAACTTCCATCTTCATGTCACATGGACACCTGCCACAACACAGTCCCCGTAATGAAATCGCTAGGTTTACAGGTAAAGCTCTCAGCCCTGCGGGCTACGCTTCTGCCACATGCTTTCACCATTTCCTGCCTAAAGCAAGAGCCCCAAGGAGCTGAATGCTGCCATCCAGGGAGACCACAGAAACCAGCAAAACACCCATAAGACCAGGGGCATGAGGCTTGGACCATGGGCAAGATGTGGCATGGTGTGGGCCACGGTCTGACACAGCCCTGGGAGGGACCTAACACACAGGTGAGGGCCTACTCCCCGGCACAGGGAGTAGATGCCGAGAACCCGTCCACCACTTGGTACCTGGGTGGGCTGCTCCCAGTGTTATTTCCCAGGTCTTAAAGCCAGCGAGTCTTGGTCCCTGAGAGCTTCCTCTCCCGCGCTGTGGGCACGCGGCGCTGCCCAGGCATCCTGGGGCTGTTCCACACCAATGTGCCCAGCCCAACTCTCAGCCTGTGCTATTTATTGTGGGTGAACTGAAATCAGTGCTTTGGGCACCCCTTGCATCCCATTATTTTCCCAATGCAGTTTGTGCTCTCTGCTGGGCAGAAGGTAGAGAAATCAAAGCTAATACAGCTGATACATCAACAGGCCATCAGCTTTCCACGATGCATGGAGCCCACGTTTCCAGTGAGCGCACAGAACTCTGCTGTCGCTGAATAGAGTATTGCTCCCGAATGCCTGAGATTCCAGTCCAAATCGGGACTGTGATGCCTAGGGGCTGGGATTTGGAGCCCAGGCAGCCCCATGGGTAGAGGAGGATGGCGGGTGCCGGGAGGGTCCCCAAGGCTGGTGGGCAGCAGCCTGCCATGCTGCCGAGCTGGCTGGGGCTCTCCTGTCCCTTTTCTCCTGCACATCGGCACTCACAGTCCCCCGGCTCTGGCTGGCCCCGCAGCCCAGCGAGATGCTGGCTGGAGTGTCCAGGCCCGTGGCTGCCACGGGGGAGTGCGGGCTCCTGACGAGGACCTGAGGTTGCGAGGCGAGTCAGGGCTCAGTGGTGCGACAGAGTGCTTGCCAGCGCTTCACCAGCTCCTTGGGCTTGCTGAGCATCTCGTTCCAGTGCTCCAGCTGCTTGCCCCGGGCATACATGTAGGGGCCCACCACCACCCGGCCCAGCGCGTGGCTCTCTGTGGGGGAGGGAAAACGTCGTTACTCTCTGGACCCCTGAAGCCACATCACTTCAGCACCCAATGCCTTCTCTTTCCTTCTCACGTACTCCTCCTTTCGAGGAAGCAGGCCCCCTCGCTCCCCAAGCATGAGCTGATGGCCCCCAACCCTGCCTTTGCTCTGGAGTTGGAGAGAGTGGGAGAAAGGAGCCCAGGGGGACAGCCAGCCCTTAGGGGTCACCTACTCTGCCTCTCACCCTCCTACTGAGACATCTTAAGCCAGCCTCATGCCAAAGAGCTGGAGGTTCTCCAGAAAAAAGCCCTCTTCCCTCAGCCCACTTATATGTTCAGAGGGAACATTCAACAGTTTTCTCCCACCAAGTGCCACGGTTCTTAAGCTCTGGTCCATAAGGCCAGCTGGCTGACAGCTCTGCTTCCCCAGATGCTGAGAGTGGACACTGGGGTGTGGGGCGGTGTGAGACAACCACACCTACCATCCAGCCTGAACCCCACCCAGGACTCTAAAGGTTTGTCTAGAGGGTATGAGGCAACATAGGGCACACAGCAACCACAACATCAGGTCACTTGGCTGGTGGTTTGCCCCAGGAGCGGAGGCTCCCCTTTTCACCTCTCCATAGGGTGCCCCAGAGACTCAAACTGGAATAAAGCTGGGCACGAATCCCAGCTCCCCTGCTAGCAAGCTCTATGTCCTGGGCAAGTATCTCAGCCTCTCTGAGTGCTATTTCCTTAGGCAGAGAACAGAAACCTCTCTCTGACGGTCCACACTGCCTGACGCTCCTCCTTTGCCCTTGTCCCCAACAGCCTGGGGTGGAGGGTGGGGGGGAAAGCCTTACTCTCCCCTTCAGCGCCCTGCAGCACTGTCAGGCTGAGGCTGGCAGTGTCCAGCTCAGCGGGGTCGGCCTTGAAGCTGAAAGTCTCGCTGTACACAGGGTTGGCGGAGCCCAGGACAGCCGAAGTCTTCTTGCATTTGACAAACTTGTTGTGGTTCATCAGAGAGACTTTGACAAACATACCTGCGGGGAAGGGCAGACCGTGGACTGGGAGGGGCGGGCAGATCCAGCCTCTGGCCTGTGGGAGGTCAGGCTGGGGGGCACTGGCCCACCCTGGGCATTGGGACCCCCCCCTCCGTTCCTCATAGCCGCTGGAGCCAGAGGGCGTTACGGGAGGAAACAGGGTTGTGTGTGTGTGTGGCCTTACGCCGAGGAAATGCTTGGCTCCTTTCCTCTTCCTTCCTCTGTGCCTCCTGAATGCGCCACGGCTCCGCTGGCCCTTGTTTACCAGGGCCTGGCACCGCACGCCCTACCCTCCCTTTGGTGGAGGGGGGCCCTCCCTACCTGCTGACTGCTCGGGCTCCCTGGGGCCCCTTAAACACCTTCTGCTTCAGAGGGCTGAATTTTTGAAGTGGGGCTCACATGGGTTTGGATCCACAGGGGAAGGTTGAATGACAACTTGCTTATGGTGACCCTGATGTGGAGATGCGCAGATGGCAGACAGTCACCACCTTCCTGGGGGGGTGGGGGGGCCTCATAAAGGCGGGACATTTTGCTGAGCCAGAGCAGGGCCTCCGCTCCTCCAGCTGCTGGGTTCTGGGGGGTGGGGGGCGGGTTAGAGGAAGCAGTGCCCCACGCTTGGGATGCCTCTTCTTCCAGCCAAGCGCCATGCCTTGTGTGCAGGGGAGCCCTCGCTGGGGGCAAGGGGGCGCGGGGTCTGGCCCTGGAGGAACTGGAGTCCTTCACAGAAGGGCAGAGGTAGACATGGGATCAGTCTAAGGTGGGTTAAATCTAAGGAAGCGGCTTCCCACAGCACAGCTGTCCACAAGGGGTAGTGAGCACTCCGCTCATTCACAGGCAGGAATTGCATGGCCAGAGGCAAGGGTCAGACTCCAGTCTCTGCCCCAGGCTCACGGGACAGGACCTTCCCCGGAGGAGGAAAACTTACTGACAAAGCTCGTGTCCTCCTGGAGCTGGAGGCCCTTGGCTCGCAGCACAACCACGGTCAGGCGGTGCAGGCAGTCGTTGTAGCTGAGGCAGAACTGCAGGTCTCCGAACTCGGAGGGAGGCTGGGAGGCGGAGAGGAAGGCCCCCCGGTCAGTCAGCAAGCTCCCAAGGAGCCACGGCACCTTCCCCGCAGTGCCTTCCTCCTGGGTCCCAACGGTACTGTGTGACACACCCAGATTTTCTCCTTTAAGCCCACCCTCATTTCATGGATGGGGAAACTGACGTCTGGCCAGTTGAAGGCGCCCCACACTCGGGATGCTGAAGATCACATGGTAGTGAGGGGGCAGAGCTGAGGACACAGACCCAGGTCTAGATGATTCCAAAGCCTGTTCCAAGTTTCCACGGTCCTCTTGGGAGTCAGGAGAATAGAGAGTATTTCCCTAGGTTGGTGCATTTGGGGTGTCACCTTTCACAGCTGTCTGGTCTGGATGGGAATTTAAGTGTGGATTTTTACAAGTTGCTCCAGGATCTGATCTCAAGGGCAAAAGAACTTCAGGCGGCCCTTCTGGAGTGGCCCCACTCAGCCCCCTTGTCCCATGCACTGTGGCCCACGCCCAGGACCCTGAGTCACACTTGTAGGGGCAGTGGGCAGTACGCTGAGGGCTGATGCTGGCCAACAGGTGCTGGGCCACACCACTGCCCACAGTAGTCTGACACACAGTGCTATATGCCTGGTGACCTTGACCTTTACCTCCAGGCTCTCAGCCTCCAGGTCTCTCCAGATGAGACGCCGGCAGTCACCTGCGAGGGTCTCATTTTTCAGGGGAAAGAACACCTGGCCCAGGAGCTGGTGCTTCCTCTGTCTGTCCACGTGGTACACGGAGAACCTGAGTACCCTCTGAGTGACGCTCTTGCTGGACACCTGGGGGAGATGAGGGTGTGTGCTGGGGCCAGGTGTGGAGATGGGATGGGATGGCATGCTATTCTGGACACAGGAGCTTTTGGTGAGAGGTGACTCAACCAGGGACCTGCACACCCCCAACCCAGGCATCCTCAGGGGACCCTTTCCAGCAGTGAGGCTGGTACCCCTGGGAAAGTGGGAGCATGTGCCAGAGCTGTGCCTTGCAGAGGGTGGTTCAAGGACTGGCAGTGTTCAGCACTCACCTGGACTTTGCTAGAAATATAGGACCTGGGCCCCACTTCAGGCCCATGAAGGAAATCTATCATTTAACAGGACCTCCAAGTGATTTGCCTGCACATAAATGTTTACGACTTCTCACACTGGAGCCCAGGGGACCTGTTCGTTGCTGCCATCTGAGTTGGGCACCCCAGCACTCCTCTCTCTGAGGCTCAGTGTCCTCATCTGTCATGGGGATGGTGATTCTTACTTGTAAAACCCCAATTATGGGGTCTGACCTTTGGCAGATGGTCAATTAGTATTGATTTGCTTCTCTTCCTCTTCTCCTGCCCCTCCCCCTTAAAGCACAGAGAGGCAGGATCAAGTTGGGACAGGTCAGAGGAGTGATCAGTAAACAGGGCAGGGGAGTGTGAGTGTGCCGTGTGGCCATGCTGGTCAGCAAGGCTACATGCCTTGGATCTTCATGTCCCAAGAAGGGCAGGGTCACCTGTAAATTCCCACAGCCTTGGCCCCCAGCAGGAGGTCTGGAGCTGGGCCCCATGCCACCCCTCCTCTCAGCTACAGCTCTGGGCCCCAGAAGAAGGCAAGACTTGGGACTCTGGCTCAGTAATCGCTCTCTTCCGGGTGCTGACCGGCCTGTCCTTACCTTGCCAGCCAGTCTGCTGCCCAGCTCTTGAAAATGTTTGCCCAAGGCCTCGAGGCAGCTCTTGATGGCTGGTTTCCCATCAGGGGCCCCAGTCACCTGCTCAGGCTCTCAGGTCCCTGGGAGCTTGGCTCAGTGCCCTGACAGCCTTCACACCTCCAGACCCTGAGCCAGCCGGCCCACAGGCCAGCAAATGCACCACCTGCGCCAGCCTCCTATGGGAAAGGTGTGTTTCTGCCCCCGCTCTAAGGGGGGCTTACCGTCTGCCTCCCTTCGATAACCTTGCCAGAAATCCTACAGGGCCTCAAAGCCTTGGAGCACTTCTCCAGGGCCCCGTGGGCCAGAGCCTGGCATTCAGTAGGTGCTCCAAGAATGTGTTTTCTCGTTCTCTGCTCCAGGCAGCCTGGACAGAAGGATCCCAACCTGCTCCCCCTGCCCCTTCCTCATCTCTGCCCTACCCCCACCATCGGGGGCAGGACCTGGCGCGGGGGTGGGGGGGACAGGGGAAGCAGAGCTGGTGGCATCAGGGGTCTCGGGGGGGAGGGTGCTGCAGGGCCCCGGCTAGCAGAGGAGGCTGGTGCTCACCTGCACCATGTCTGGCCCTTCCCAGGAGGCCAGGCCCTGTGTGCCCCAGAGGCCTCACCTGGAAGACAAAGTGCTCATCAAACTGCGGGTTGGGGGTTTTGCGCTTGGCCTTGGACTGGAGGAAGCGGCGCTCATCGGGCAGCAGGTGGAGCTTCACCAGGGGGCTGCAGGTCTCCGAGGGGCCTTGCAGCCTCCGCGCCTTGATCAAGCCCACCAGCAGCCGCTCGGCCTCCTGCTGGTATTCCACAGAGAACCACAGACGGCCCAGGCAACCCTCGGGGAAGTCTGTCTCACTCGTGTCCTCTAGGGTCTTGTATAGCTCTGGGTTGACGGTCCCCACCGTGCCTGTATTTCCAACAACACAGGGGAGGGGTGGTCTGCCAGGCCCAAAGAAGGCAGGGCCATGGAGGACAGCGAGCTCTGGGCTTCACCTCCCCTACCCCTTGCTCGTCTCTTCTTGGCTGAGCCTCCTATGGGCAGTTCACTGGCCTCTCCACATCCACCCCTGCCCCTCTCCAGACTGAACACAGCCTCTCTCTCTAGTGCAGCCCCTCCAGGCAGCCTGCCAGCTCTAAGGCACGGTGTGCCCAGCCTGCTTCTCTCTGGGGCTCCTGGCAGAGTGAACAGTATTCATTTAACCCCCGCCCCTTCGGTCAGGGCCTGCTTGTTGGGCAGGGGGTTCACAGTGGCCAGCACCTGACCCAGCCCCTGTCCATGGTGTCCAGAGGCAAAAACTTTGCCTCTTTTATTCCAATTCCAATGAGTAGGGCCTAGCTGATAACTGGGTGCTTCCTGGGAAGGTATCTTGGAAGGTCTTCGGAGTAAAGGGGTGGGCGGAAAGCTGAGTGTCCAGCTCTTACCATTCCGCCCTCTGGATCAGCCAGCCGATCAGTCTAGAAAAGAACCCATCAGATGTTCTGCACCTGCACACCAGGGTTCTAATCCCAGATCTGTTGCCTACACACAGCCTCTGTGACCTTGGGCCCAAGTGACCTTGGGCAAGGCACTGTCAGCCTTCTGAACCTCTGTTTATGAATGTGCAAGATGGGGTGAGGATCACTCTCCCCACAGCGGCATGGTGATGTCTAACTCCACGATGGCACATGAGGCCGTATCTGGTACAGGCTGGGGTGCAAAGGGCATTCTGTAAACCCACGTACCTGGAAAGAGTGGTCACTGGGCAACTCTTCCCAAGGGAAACCAGAAGATTTTGCCCAGAGCACTAGGATCCCAAGGGAAATGACTTTACTGCTGAGACTCAGCAGAGCCCAGCCAGAGGAGCCCCTGCTTCTGTTTCGCTCCTGGGGTCCAACCCAGGGGGTGGGGCTGCTGCCCAGATTCTGGCCCCCAGGAGGCCAGTGGTGTGGGCTTTCCCCAGCATCACAATCCTGGTGGTCTCTGTCCCTAGAACAAGTGGACTTGGTAACTGGGGGCATCACCGGAGGCCTGCTGCTCCAGGCTGTTTTCCAGGGTCAAGTGCATGAAAGCAAATGGTCCTCCCTGGCCGGAGCAGGCACCCCAACCCGCACCCAGGCAGGCTCTGGCAGGAGCACTCACCAAGGATGCTGCTGGAGGTGTGCGGCAGGGGCTCCGGGGCTGGGCAGGGGTCCCGTGGGATCTGAGCCCGCTCTCCACTGTGCAGGGGTACCCAGTCTCGGTCTTGGAGGGAAGGGGGCACCACGAATGGCACACCTGGTGGCCTGTCCCAAGGCGGGGAGATGACATGTTGGTGGCAGGCGAAAGGTGTGGCCTCCCACTGCCCCTAGGGGTTGAGTGCCAGAGGCTGGAGGAGGCAAGAGCACCATTTTCTGGGCCCCTGTCAGCCCCCCGCCTGCCTCCACCCCCACCCGAAGCCAATACCTCTGCCTGTCCCCGTGGGGCCAGCACGGCCTCTGGACTGGCTCTGCCTCGATTCGAATACCTGTTCTGCCACTGACTAGTTGTGTTCCCTGGACCTGCCACTTAGGTCCTCTGAGCCTATTTCCTTATCTGGAAAATGAGCTTCCTAACGCCTGTCTCATGGCTTGTGGTGACAATTCTGGGCTTTCTTTGTGATCGCTCCCAGTAGGGTGACCGAGGACAGGAGGCGCTCCATAAACAGACCTTGGCTTTCCCGCCCTCCTCCAAAGAAAACCCCACAGGAAGGGCCCTAAGCGAGGCTGGGGGCTTGCTTGGCCCTACGCCCTGCCTCACCTGCTTGTCTGGGCCCCGGCGTGTGGCGGGCAGAGCTTGTCCCCTTGTGTGCCGGATGCAGCTGTGGTCCCCAGCAGCTCCTCGTAGGCGATCGTGGCACGAAGCCTCTTCCAGAGACAGCAGCTTACCCAGATCAGTAGCAGCAGCAGCAGCAGCCCCCCAGCGAGGCCCCCAATTAGCAGGGCCACCTGCTCTGGGGGCAGAGACCACCAGGATGGTGATGCCTGGGGGAAGCCACCCTCCATCACACCACTGGCTTGTTGGGGGCAGGATTTGGGCAGCAACCACATCCCCTGAGCTGGACCCCAGGAGTGACACAGAAGCAGGCTTCCTGTTCCCTTGGGAAGCAGCTGGCCCTGGACTTGGGATTCTGGCTGAAATGAACCATTTTCTTGTGCTTCTGAGGAGACATTAAATCTGCTCTTACCAGAACCTTCATCTTCCCTGCGCTCCTGTTCAGGCTTGAGGGTAAACCCGAGTTTGGGCATCATGTACTTAAGGAAAGCCCAGGAAGGGGTGACGTGCTGGTTGGCACTCCCAGCCCTACCCTTTGGGGTCCTACAACCTGCCGAGAGGTCAGACTCACGCTTGAATTCGGAGACTGCCTCTACAACCCAATCCCCTGTTCAACTCTCTGTCCAGAGGAACCCTCTTCGGGGAGCCTGCTGGAGACAACGGGAGTGTGCATGAGGGAAAGAAAGTGGGTGTGAGAAACGGAGACACAAGTACCCTTTGCTGCCTGCACCCCTACATTTGTGGGGACCTGGCAGGATCCACTCCCTTTCAGCGGCCGCTCAGAGCGCTGGGACGCTGGTTCCCAGGTCCCCGCCGCCTTCCTCGAACAAAGAAGGTGCCTCCTTCGGGTCAGCGCGGACACGGGGCTTCCGGGGCTCTGGGGTCTGGACCGAGGGGAATGTTGAGGAGAGACCCCCCTTCCCTCCCCCCCCCGCCGCCCACTCCTGCACTTCCTGCCCCGCAATGGTCCTCGGGGAGCGGGTCAGCCTCTCCACTTCACCTCTCCCCAGCTAGGAGCCACAGGTGGGGCGCGGGCTGCGTCCTAGAGGGGCAGGCGTGGTGCAGGGAAAGGGCTGCCAGGTGGCCGAGGGGCTCCGACGCCGCGCTGGGAGCGCGGATGGGGAGGGGGCACTTACCCGCCATGGCGCTGCTCGGGCCGGCTGCCGGGGCTGGGGCTCACGGGGCTGCGCGCCTCCAGCCGCCGCGGGGCAGGCTTTTAAAGCGCGGTGGGGGCGGTCGGGGGCGCGGGGGAGGTCCCTCGTCGCTCCGGGGTCCTGGCGGCAGTCGGCGGGGGCAGGGAGCCCGCCTCCGGAGGCAGCAGCTCCGCCCCGGCCAGGCCCGGGTCGCCACCGAAGGGGGAAACGCCGGTGAGCGCCCGGAAAGTGCAGGACTCGGGGCTGGGCGGCTCGAGCGGATGGGGTGCGAGGGCGCCCCGCTCTGGGATGGCAGGGCCAAAGCCTTCGCCGCCGCGTCTGAGGGAGGGCCCGGCCGCCTGGACAAGCGACAAGCTGGTCTAGGAGTGCGCCTCCACCTTCCGCGGATCCTCGGCAGGCTGTGGCCGCGCCCCCTCTTCCCCCGCGCCTGCTCCCACCCCTGCTTCAGGGGTCTGCCCGGCTCCCAGGGAGGACTCTCCGCTCGCGGTCCCGGGTCCCTCGCACCGCCTGCCTGACCTTGGGGGCAAGGGGTGCGGCGCTGGAATTCACAGGTCTGCTGTCGCAGCACGCAAAGTAACAAACGAGGCGTCGGAGATCCCGAGTTCTGCAACCGACCACCTGGGTTCCTACTCTGGCTCCCCACTCGCCAGCTGTGCCAGTTGGTACAGTTTCCTTCAGCGCTCTGGGCTCCCTGTCCTCAGTTGGGTTAGTAACAGTAGGTCCTCTAGGGTTAAAGTATGTAATAGACTCGGCTTAGAACGCAGGTGACTTAGCTCTATGGTGGAGTTGGGGGGGTGCACAGAGAGTGCCAGACACTACTATGGTGATTATCTGACTCAGGATGGCGTCGCCTAGGTCCCCTCGACACCCGCAGCCCCAATTCCTGGACTGATTATCAGACCGCGGGGACAGTGCCGGTCGGGACTAGTAAAGGCAGCCGTAGGCTTGACAGGAAGCTGGTGTAAGGGCCCTCCGGTCCTCTGCCAGCTTCCACGCAGCGTGCACCCCATCAGGGGACGTGCACCCTATGGGTGCCCCACGCAGCGTCCCTGTGGGGTGCTCTGATGGGAGCATCTGAGACCTTGAGGGGGCATCTGGAGATGGGGACCTAAAGGAATAAGTGTGTGTGTTGGGGGGGGGTGGCGTGTCGGTCTTGTTTTACAAAGCCTTGAAGGTTTTGACCAAAGACGAGTCTGGGCTCCCCACTCCAGCCTGGCACCTCTGCCTATCCCGGTAGGGGGTAGGGAGGAAGCTGAGTAGACAAGAGGAAAGCCCACCAGGCTGTCAGTGTGCGGCTCCGCCCTGCCCCAGCACTGCTTAACCCCAGGTGGGATGGTGGGGTGAACGGGTGTCCCCCTCACCTTGCAGGGGCAGGAGGAAGGGTGGCTCTTTTCTTTCCCGGGTCTGGTGAGAAGGTGAGTCCCGGCATCTCCATCCAGTAGGGCATCTCTCTCCACTGCACCCTGGGAGCCTGCAGGGAGCCTGCTGGGCACCTGGTGGAGGCAGGGCATTTCCTCCACCAGCCTTCCCTCCTGCAAAACATATTGGCGGGAGTGTCTGGAGACCTGGGGTTCTGACCTTTGCTTCTGCTGGGCTGATGATATCTCAGCAAGTGGAGTCTGGGTCTGCCTCAAAACGTCATCTTTGCCCTCATGTCTCAGTTGAATGTCTGTTAGTTTCCTGTTGCTGCTGTAATGATTGATCCCAAATGTCGTGGTTAAAAGCACAAATGTAGTCTCTTACAGTCTGAAGTCAGAAGACTGAAATGGGTCTGCAGGGTCGCATTCCTTCTGGAGGCTGGGGGGAAATCCACTTGGCATCGTTCCCAAGTGTCTAGAAGCTGCTATATGTGGCTGCTCCCATTATCTTCAAAGCTAGCAGCAGCAGCATTTTCTAACCTCTCTGAATTCTCGTCATGCTCACATCAACTTTCTTGGCCCCCCTTATAAGGACCTTTGTGATTTTGTGGGGCCCACCCAGATAATCCAGGATAATCGCCCCATCTCAAGATCTTTACCTTAATCACCTATGCGAAGTCCTTTTTGCCATGCAAGGTAACCTATTCCCAGGTTCCAAGAATGAGAATGTGGACATCGTTGGAGCTACAATGTCCACGGAGCCCTCTGGGAAGGGATGGTTTACATTCTCTCTCCTCCTGCTGCTTAAAGTTTTCAGTGGGCCCCAAGGCTGGGACCAGGCAGCTAGGAAGGCCCATGTACCCCTTGCATGGTAACTTTCCAGCTGCATGAGCCTCCCCCTAGCTGCCCCACCTGGCTTGACTGCCCCTGACAGGGCATGGCACCCAGCCACATCCAGCCACTTCCGTGGTTGGCCCTGAGCTTGTGTGAGTGTGTGCTCCTAGAAAAGCAAATGCATTGTGGCCAGTCTGGAAGTGTCAGGTCCAGAGCTGCCCGTCTTCCCCCGAGTCCCAGGCTATGCCTTTCCAAGGCCTCCTGGCTTCCTTCCTTTCTGTCTCCCTTCCTCACCAGCTACCTCCAAGCCTTGGCTCGCTCCTGCCAGCTCTTCTTCCTCTGTCCGTCTCCATCAACACCAGAACCTTCTCCCAGGGCTCCGCCATCTCTAACCTGGAGCACCACATCCACTTCTGCTCTGCTCTTCAGACTCATCCTGAAACCGTCTCCCCAGCTTATGTCTTCCAGGTTCCCCTCCCCAGTCTCACCCACCCGGATGCCTCCCCACTGCCATCCTTCTGCAGTGCTCAGAGCCTGTGACGATTACCCCACCGCTCTGTCCCCAGCACACCAGGGCCTCATGAAGGCAGAGAACCAAGCCTGATTCAGCTCAGCGTCCCAATATCTCCCTCCGGGGCCAGGGCTGTCCTGAATGGTGGATGAAAGGCTTGCACCCTCAGGATGAACTGCCTTCTGGCTTCTGCCAATGTTACCTGTGCATTGCGCACACCCTGGGCCCACACTTCGGGGCCCCCCAAGAGCTCTTGCCCTTGACCTGGAGACCAGCTGCTGGGGCCTGCACTCATGTTGCTAGCACGGCCTGCAAGCACCTAATGCATGCACCCAGCCCACCGAGTTCTGAGTTTTTGTTCCTCCACAGGAAGATGAGAGCAGGTGTCAGGGGGAAAGCTCAACTTTTTGCCGCTACTTATGTTTTGGGCGTCATAATGCAGGCTCAGTGCACATGACCTGTTGAGCCTCCCATTGTGTCGGTCCCGCAGAATCGGGGCCACTCCTTCCAATGAGGAAACCACATGAAGACGTTCCATGGACCTCTCAGGAAGTGGTAGAGCGAGACCCAGCTCCTGGACCCCTCATTCCTTCCCCGCCGCTGGCCAGCTGAGGGGCCCAAGCAAGGCCCCAGGAGACTAGTTCCTGTGGAGATGACTGTGAACTACTAAAAGCCACAGGCACTGTGGCCAGGATCCCCTCGGTCCCACTGGGGTTCTGAGCCCGGCTGGCCTGGAGCCTGCTCACATAACAATGGTCTCCAGGTCTAGCTGCAGCCCTGGCCCTGCTTCCTGTTTTCAGACCTTGCTCCTCCCTGGGTCTCTGGGAGCTGGGAAATCTGGAAACAGTGGCAGACAGGGTTTCTCTCTGCCGTGGCCAAAGGGAAGTCACATTTCAATTGGCAAAAGCATTCCCAAGGAGGGTGGCAGGAAGTCCAAGTGTTTGAAGGCCTGCAAATGCCTGCAGGTGATTAATAATTCAGTGCAAGGGATGATTCAAGAGAAAGGCCACTTTCAATTAACCTTAAGAATCAGCCCGTCTGAGGAAGTGTCATTTCTTGTCACCTAGGAACAGAGAGACCAGAGGAGGATAAAGGCCACGCTGAGAAGCGTGTGGAAGACTGTGTTTCTCACAGTTACGTAAATTCCACACCGGTCGGCCCAGGTCCCTCTCTGTGAGGTGTGGAAGGGCTCTCCCTGCACCAGCATCATAACTTTTCTCTGGTTCCACTACGTTGGCCATACTTTCCTATTTTTGAGGAGCTTGGAGGAAGTATCTTTTCATACCTAGTCAGAAGCTCCCGCCTTGTCCCCTGCGCCGCCATGCTGGCTTCAAATATGTCCCCATCCTGTGGATGTATTCAGAGTCCCAGGATGGGGCCCAGAGCCCGTGGCTCTCTCCTGCTTCCCGGAAGTCTTCTCTGCTGCCCTGCTGGGTTCTCCCTCCTTCCTGCCCCTGCTTGGCAGCCTTTCTCTCTACCGGCAACAATAGCCTGACATTTCTTTCTCGAGAACTACCGTCCCCCGTCTTTGCTCACACAGTAGCTGAGGGAGGACCATCTCTTCCCTTTGCCCGCATCACCAGCTCACCCTTGTTCTGGGGCCTTGCATATGACCCAGGCCAGGCCCCACAGAGTGCTTCATTCCCCGGTCCCAGTACAGGTTCCTCTCTGGAATTTTCATGGAATCAGTGTTTGTGGACACTCCCTTTTTTGCAGGCCCCGTGGAGCTGAGGGAGCTAAGTCCAGGGTGGTTGGGAGCACTTGTGTGGAGGAGGGCGTGTGAGACAAAAGCCAGCACAGGAGCACAGAGTAAGGTGGCGGGTTTCATGATGCCATCTGACTCCCGGTCCTGGAGTGCTGGCATCCATCTTGCCCCAGATGTTTCAATAGATTAAATTAAAAAAAATTTTTTTTCGGGGCGCCTGGGTGGCTTAGTCGGTTAAGCGTCCGACTTTCGCTCAGGTCATGATCTCGCGGTTCGTGGGTTCGAGCCCCGCGTCGGGCTCTGTTCTGACTGCCGGCTCAGAGCCTGGAGCCTGTTTCAGTCTGTGACTCCCTCTCTCTCTGACCCTCCCCTGCTCACGCTGTCTCTCTCCTAGAAATAAATAAAACATTAAAAAAAAAAAAATTTTTTTTTTCTTAAGCCAGTATGAGGTGATTCCTGTCACTCGCAATTAAGAGTCTTAATTAATCGTTAACTGAGGCAGGCCATGAATGGGTGGGCAAGGTCTGTGAGGCTCATTCCCATGTCACTCAGGTGGAAAGTCAGAGACTCGGAGGTGATAAGTTGCCTGAGGCCACCGACCTAGGAAGTGACTTGCCAGGCTTGACATCAGCTGTCCCGTCTCCTGACCACCAGGACTGCCCCTCAGACTATGCAGAAGGCAGGGATGGAGGCAAGCCTTGTCATTTCTGAATTGTCACCTCTTGCCCTGCAGCTGTCCCAAGGATTGTTGGCCACTCAGGGGTGGGCTCTCATCAGTCAGGGCTGTTGTGGCCATGGGTAGTTAATTTATTCCTCAGCCCCCAGTACCCACCCCCTCCAGCTTTGTTGCTAACACCAGAACCCAGACTTTGTCAGGGCAGCAACACCCTGGGGCCCAGGGATGAATCTGAAGGGTCAGGACCATTCACAGTGCTCTTGGCCCCCTTTGCTAGGCTCTGACTCGATTAACCTTCTTTCCAGCTCTGGGTGGCCCTGTGGCAGTGTTCTAGCCAATGAGACACATGAGGACCTCTTTCAGGGAGCTGTTGGGAAATACTTAAAAATTTTTTTTATTTTGATGTGTCAAGGTGTCAAACTGCTGTTTTGGCTGAGACACGAAGAAGTTGGCTGTCAAACTCCAAAGAGGGATGATAGACAGAGATGCAGGTTTTGAAAGGTGGCTAAGAACCAGCCGCCCAGCTGGCCCACTGGGGGAAAGACAGGCTGAGCGAGCGGAGGGGAGAGACAGGACTTTGGCAAAGGTTGGGGCTGAGAAGGGGACCCCCACCACGGGGGACAAGGGGAGTAGACATATCCCTCTTCAGCCCAGAGAACGTGTACCTGAATGGAACCACTCTGAGAGCTTGGCTTGTGTTCCCTGGAGTTTGGGAGTTTGGGATTCCTCTGAAGCTTCCTCTCCTACTGCAGTGAGGGTTCAGTAGAGGGTTCAGGGAGACACAGGCACAGAGACTGACCAGGGCCGATTTTCCTGACAAGGAGGGCCTTGAATTTTACCAGGAAACCTTGCGTGAGAAAAGAGCCTGACTCCATATGAATGAAAGTAGCTGTAGATGATATTGGAAAAGAAGTTTGGGCCCGAATCATGGAATGCTTTGTATGACGTGGAACTAATTTTCAACTTAATTCTGTAGATAGAAGTAAGCCTAATAAGATTTTCTTGAAATCAATGTAATATTTATTACATTCTTTCTGTGGGCCAAGGCAGATGGGATTAACAAATAAA
This sequence comes from Hyaena hyaena, assembly GCF_003009895.1. Lineage (NCBI taxonomy): Eukaryota > Metazoa > Chordata > Mammalia > Carnivora > Hyaenidae > Hyaena > Hyaena hyaena. The sequence goes on along the minus strand of NW_024080710.1, from coordinate 3,023,104 downwards.
TATAAAAGCAGTTGCCACTGCAAATTATAACAGCCTCAGAAAATTGGTTGTAGTGCCAAGGGATGTTGGCCTAAATTTCTTCCTTCCTTCCTTCCTTCCTTCCTTCCTTCCTTCCTTCCTTCCTTCCTTCCTTCCTCCCTTCCTTATTTATTTGTCATTGAGAGATAGAGAGAGACAGAACACAAGCGGAGGAGGGACAGAGAGCAAGGGAGACATAGAATCTGAAGCAGACTCCAGGCTTAGGGCTGTCAGTACAGAGCCTGAGGTGGGGCTCAAACTCGCAGACTGTGAGATCACGACCTGGGCTGAAGTCAGACACTTAACCAACTGAGCCACCCAGGTGCCCCTTAAATTTCTGTACCAATATGGCAGACATGTCTTTCATAGATCTGAACACAACTGAACGGAATACCATGACTTCTTACAGTGGTTGGCAAACTTTTACATGTAAGGGGTCGAGTAGTGTATATTTTAAGCTTTGAGAGCCACAAGTTATCTTAGTTACTCCTCGTTATCTTAGTGTAAGACAACCCTAGTTGATATGTAAATGAATAGGTGTGGTTTGGGTCTTTATTAACCAAAAAAAAAAAAAAAAAAAAAGAAAGTCTGAGAAACAGAATCAACTAAGAGCAGACAGTGCCCAGGGAAGAGAGGGAATTACTGCGTCTTAGTAACAGCTGAATCAGATTGTGTCTGAAACCAGAGCATGACCAGAATTTTCCCCTAGGTGAGTCAACAAATTCACATTTGTATGTAAGCGAGTTTGAGTAGATATCTACCATTGGTAACCAAAAGTCTCAAATAATACAAGAGCGCCACCTGCTTTGAGTTCTCTGTTGCCTAGATTTGTAACTCAGTGCTTACCTTGGACTTATTTTTTGGCCATATACCTCTCTTAGAGGTTATCCATCCAGTTACACATAACTGGAAATTGGCTGGCCGTAGAGTTGAAGCCTTCACTGAGCGATCCAAAGCCCATGTTCTTTCTACTGCACTGTGACCTGTCTGAATATGAAAGACTGAACACACAGTCTTTAACTGAACACAACTGAAGTCTTGCTTTGAGAATTTATCATTTGTGCAGTGTGTACCAGGCTTTCCTCTTTTCAGGCAGGTGGTATGAAGTTCCCCTTGGGCTTAGACGAGGATGTGTTATTAACTTAGGCCAATGAAATATGAGCAGAAGTGACATGTCTCACTCTCTAATGGAAGCTTTGAGAGTTGGTGCCCAATTCCCCACCTTTTTTCCCATCAAGGTGCTGGTTGCAAAAGCTTGTGTCAAACAGCCTCCAGTGGCTGAGGGTTCCTCAGGGAAACAGCTCTCTTGCCAATCTATGATGAACACAAAGCAAGAGTGAGAAACAGACCTTGGTTCAGTCAAGCCACTGATATTTTCATGAAGTCTGCTATTTGCAGCATTATCTAGTCTATCCTGACACACATAGGCAATTAACAGCCCTCCATTCGGTCCTCAGGCAATGTTACGATCAGACCAGTGAGGAGCCAAGACCTAGGTCTGAATTGGCACAGTGTCCCAGGTCCCCCAGAGTAAGCTGTTAGTGGCCCCAGGATAAGAACTGGGAGTCCACAGGTTCCTAGGCATGAGAGAGAGCTGCATATCTGGAGCTGCCATTTGAGCTCACTGACCCAGCTACCTCTTCAGCAGTGTCTCTGTCTCTTTGTCAAGCCATAGAAATACATGCCATGAAGATTTGCCTTCCTGCCAGCTTCCTTCTTACAGTAACAGAAACCATGTTCCATCAGATGCACTCTGCTCTGCTCTCTTCTGGTCAAGGGATGGGAAATTGGGCCAATCTGATGTTCTCAGTCTGAAACTTGAATCTTCAGTGGAATAATTCAGATGAATTGGAGACTGATTGGAATTTATTAACCCCAATGAGGGTACTTGAAGAGATCATCCATCAGGTCCTGCTTTGTAAGTCCTCTGAGCTCCACAATTTACAGTTCTTTCTGGGCTGAGAGGACCACACACCAACCAGAGATTCTGGGCCTGTGGCTGGAAGAAGCAAGTGACTGAGAATCTAGACTCTGTTTTCTTCTGTTGCAGTAGGTATGAGAGAATTTGGTGGTATGGTATAATTACATTATTTTAAGCAAGAATATTTTCACGGGTATTTTATGGGATAAAAGATGTGTGTGGGTGTTGAGCAGCCAAAGGTGCAGGTCCAGTGGACAACTGTTGTTTTTGCCTGTCCAGAATCTATTCTTGCTTCTTCTGGTGACAAAACCCATGTGTTGTCCCCTAATCTCAGACTATGTGATAGGGTGGGATGACTTCTTAACTCCAGAGTTCAACTTGATCCAGAACTGGTCAGTCAGAGAGCATCGCATTTCTTAGGCTACAGAGATGGCTTAAGAGCTGGGTAGTGACCCACATTAGTTTACTGTAACTCAAACCTAGAATTTTGGGGGGAACTGTCGGGAGGGATAACATCGATAGCTAATATAATAACTTGGCCTTGTTCTCGACTCTTTCATTTTTCTTAATGTTTTATTTATTTCTGAGAGAGAGAGACAGACAGACAGACAGAGAGAGACAGCATGAGCAGGGGAGGGTCAGAGAGAGAAGGAGACACAGAATCTGAAGCAGGCTCCAGGCTCTGAGCTAGCCATCAGCACAGAGCCCGACGCGGGACTCGAACCGACGAACTGTGAGATCATGACGTGATCTGAAGTCGGACGCTTAACCGACTGAGCTACCCAGGCGCCCCATTCTCAACTCTTTAAAATCATTTCTATAGACTTATAGATGTGAGGGTATAATCCAGGAGCTGCTGAGAGTCAACTATGTGTGGGGAGTCTGGGTACTTACACCTAGATCCAGCCAAACTCACTGCGTTGGACTCTTGACTTACAAGAGCCCAAGCAATGTTCATTGAGTGGTTCAGCCTATTTGAGTTGGACTTCTGCTTCTCAAAGTCAAAAGACTACTGGCTAATATATTTCTGTGTAGATATGCAAGACACGTCAGTAGTGGTACCTGCCATGCCCACAGCCCTAGAAAGAGGGACAACCAGTAGGTGGACATGTTTTAGACCCATGTGACATTTGGGTGGGAGGGGGCTCCTGGCCTAGGTGCTGAATCCATCAGCTGGCCAGAACTTGTGTTTTCCTTTGGCATTAAAGATGACCTATGTCTATCAGTTTTCTCTTGTTTGAACTGGAAGTTGGGAAAAATGGCAGGAGTGAGGCAGCTGGCAGCAGAAGTGAGAAGGATGCATTAAGAGCTACCACCAGGAGGAGCTGGGGCCTTGGCGATTCAAGGTATTCAAGCAGCAGAAATTCTGCGTCTGTAGAGGGCGCTAGTTGGTAGGAGAGCCTGGAGCAGAGGAAAGTCAGGAGGAAGATGGTGCTCCCAGGCTCCAGGCAAAAACCAATGGAGCAATAGATATTTCTGGATCTGTCTTGCTAGTTCCTAAAGACTTCCTAATTATAGTTCAAATACACATGTATTCTTAGAACAAATCCATGTTTTCCCAAGCAAACTTCAGGTGGTCTCTGCCTTGCCTTATAAGACTGAACTCAGGCAGCTGCCTTCCATGTTGCCTCTATAATACTCCAAGGCTTGGCTGACAACTACCGCTGAGGCCACTTTTGGTAGCAAGGGATGGGAATTTAACCCAAACTAGTTAGCACAGAAACAACAATTACTGGCTTCCTTAGTTGAGAAGTCAGGGAATGAGACCAGCCTTAGCCTAAACTGCATTCAAGGCTCAGATGATATACCTGAGACATTGCTTCTCTACACATACTTACCTTGTCACCCTCTGGGTTGGCTCCAGCATCAGGTTTTGTGTAAGATGGTGGCTTCAGTCCCCACATCTCCTTAGGGAAAGGAGTGTTTCTTGGGTCTCCCAGAGACATTCTTCACTGCATGTCGTTGGCTCTAAGTGGGACACATGCTTATCCCGAACAATCTCTGGAGCCAGAGCAATGGGATGCAGTGATTGGCTTGGGCCTAGTCGTATGCTCCTCCTCTGAGACGCACCCAAAGCACATGGGCGTGAAGAAGACGGTGAGTAATTTTTAGAATCTAGGTTGAACTGCTGGAAGAGGCACTTCAAGTAAGGTCGGCTTAAGCAAGACGGAAGCTTCTTTCTCTCTCACCTGTCTGCAGGTAAGCAGCTTGGGACTCCAGGTTTCTTCCTATTTGTGTGGTTTGAGATCTTGCATGATCTCTACCACCTAGCCAGTGGGAACAGAGAAGAGAAAAGAGGAGGGCACCCCTCCTCTTCTGATTAAAGATATCACTTCAGTTCTACTGGTCAGTTACTTGGCCAAACATAGCTTCCAGGAAATACAGCCTATTTCCCCACTGGATTTCTATGTTGCCCCATAAAAGGCAGGGTTTCTGTAAACATATAAGGAGATCATGACCGCTAGGGGGCAGTTAGCAGTCTGTATACTAGTCCTTTAGCCATCCAAATGTTAGTGTGCCTCGTTCTTCAAAGTTTGGAATGCCCTCTCCTGAGTGCATCCAGGGCAGGCATGGAGCTCTTAGACTGGCATCTGGGCACGGACAGTGCAGTACCAGGTCTGGGCATGGCTCTTCACAGTGCAGTGCCTTGTAAACTCATATACAAATGGTCCCATCATACCCAATATACAAGAATAAGGGTTACACAGGTAAGAATAGGGTTACACAGGTAAGAATAGGGTTACACAGTAGGAACCCCCGTCCAGATGAAGGAAAAATGGGAACCCAATGAAGCCACTTGTTGGCTGTCATTATCAAATCCTGCAGGGCAGAAATTGTGAAGGGAGTGGAGCAAATTCCTTGGATGATAGCCCTTTCTCTATGACTGTCCCTTTGGGCCCTGGGGGTCCCCTCTTTGTCTATTACTGTCTGTGGCCAAATCCAAAGCTGGTATTGGAGATGTACACCTCTTGGGGCTATACAGTTATGCAGCCCATTTCCTGCTGGTATGGGTTTGGTAGTGAGAGGTTGGTGGCTGGTTTTTTTTTTTTTTAATTTTTATTTTAATTCCACTTAGTTAACATACAGTGTTATATTCAGGTGTACAATATAGTAATTCAGCAGTTCCATACATCACCGTATGGAGGCTGGTTGTTTTACAGAGTCAACAATAAAGGCTTTGTACTGGCCAGGCTCATGCTTTCTTTGGTAATACATGTCCCTCAAAATCTTAGCTGGCTTTTCTACCTATTTTCTCCCAGCTAGTCTCATGGGCATGTATTTTAAGCCTAAAAGCTCTGGTCTTTCATTTAGCACCCTGTCTGCTGTACCTGATCACCTCCCTTCTGAACTTGACATCAGCAAAGATGTTTAGCTTAGATCTGAAGGCACCATTCTTGGTCTGGTCTTCACCATTGAGCTGGCTGCCATTGTCAGGCTGAGAACTCTTAATTGAAAGTGCTTGACAAAGACTAGTGTCCAAAGTCTTGTCTCCTGCTAGTACTACTTCTTCAAAAACATCTTCTATCTCTGCTTCAGTTTGGGGTATAGAAACGATTGGAGTTTTCAACTCCAGAAAACTTTTCGACTTAGTTTGTGGCCATAGAACAAGGGCTTCTCCTCGTCTCCTTGCATCCCCTCCCATCTCTGCCTGCGTGCTGGCTAGCTCTGGTCAAATTCTTCAGACTCACGTGGGGCTTTGCTGAGAGTGGCATGAAGCAGGCAGCAAACAAGAGTATTGCAAAATATGTCACCATTTTCATATAGCTACAGACGACTTTCCAGGGTACGGAGGGAAGCAGTTTATCAGCTGCTTCAGCATGTTACAGCAAGTGTTTCCAGCCTTACAGCCGATGATATCTATGTGCTGAGAATACATTTTGTTAAAAAACTTTTTTATAGTTTTTATTTATTTTTGAAACACAGAGAGACAGAGCATGAGCGTGGGGCGGGGGGGCAGAGAGAGAGGGAGACACAGAATCTGAAACAGGTTCCAGGCTTTGAGCTGCCTGCAGAGAAACGGATGTGGGGCTCAAACCCATGAACTGTGAGATCATGACCTGAGCCGAAGTCAGATGCTTAACTGACTAAGCCACTCAGGCGCCCCGAGAATACATTTTAAATTTTGTTATCTGTAGTACCTCTCTTCCAGGTGCAAAATTCTATCTCAATTAGTATACAGACTTTCCTTCGGCAAGAGAGCCCTCACCCCAAATGGTAGCCTAAATAGGCTACTGGCTAATTTCTCTTTCATGCAAAGCTCGGTCATAAATAGTCCAGGGCTGACAGACAGCTGTATAGTGCTGAGATTTAGGGTTCCTCTATCCTGTTTTAGGGATATCCCTGGGGTCTTGCCCTCATCTGAATGGTACAAACTGGCTTGACTTGACTGCTGAGAACAGTCTGCTTGACTGCTGAGAAGTCCTGGCCACCTAAAGTGTATCCTCCTGGCCACCAGCATCCAGAATACCATGGCCTTTTTGACTTCCTTTTTCTCTCTTGCAACTGTAAATCTGAATTAAAACTTATTTTTCCTTGATGATTCTTTCCGGAGGATATTACTGCCAGCCACCAATCTTGCAGGGGACCCAGTATTACCTGGCAATATTGACTTCGTGCCAACCAGGGAAGAGAAAAAGAACAAGGCACATTCTTTCTGAGGGGCACAGCCCTGAAACTACATGCATCACTTCTGCTAACATCTCACTGGACAGAGCCCGGCCACACAGCATGTCTTGCTGCCCGGCGTCTGGTAAATGTGCTCTCTACCCTGGGCAGGCATACTCTCCGCTAGAGCAGGTCTATGCCTACAGAAGGGGAGACTAAGTAGTGGAGGACTACTGGCAGTCCCTGTATCGGGGTGATCCCTTACATGAAGCGGGGCTGTGGATGGTGGGGAGCTAAAATGTAACAGATGTCTACTACAGGGCCTCTCCTCTGTGCGTCCCAGCCCCCTCTGTCTCCTTTTACCACTCTGATCTAATTGTCTGCGTGTCTATCACCGCTGTCCCTGAATGCCCTAGCATACAGTCTCTGAGGTCAAGGCACCCATACAGCCTGCATTCCCAGCTCATAGCGTAAGACTGGCATGTACTAGGGACTCAGTAAAATGTTTGTGGACGAAACTGAGGTGGTAATAGGTATTAGGTAATAGGTATATCTTGGTAAATTAGTTCCTCCCTCCTTTCCTTCCTTCCCCCTTCCTCCCTCCCTCTTTTCCTTCCCTCCCTCCCTTTCTTTCAGCATCTATTATATGACAAGTCCTGGAAAGTCAGTGTCTTTTGTCAGACAAAAAGACACAGCCTTTTCACTCACGGATCTCATGGGTACAGGAGTCTCTCACACTCTAGGGATTTTCTTATCTGAAAAACAGACATGGTTGAATTTAGTCAAAGCTCCCTTCCTGAGCCATTGATGACACACTGACACATTTGAGCTCCCAGTGGCTCCTTTTTTGAGACTCACAGAGGCGCTGCTGCCTGTGCCATCTGTGCTTTGGGACAGCTCAGCGTCACTTTCCCTGTAGTCTGGCAACAGCATTTTGCTGGTCTGCCACTCTCTGCGACCCTGGAGGGGCTGCCAGTCACAGGACAGTGCCCCCACTCTCCTGGGAAGAGCACACGACACAGGCTGGCCAGTCAAAGAGCTCTTTCCGTCTGGCCTGGGATTGTCAGGCAGGGTCAGTAAGATTCGGTTTGTGGATCCAGAGATGTGAGGACATAGATTTGGGGCTGCCGGCCCCCTTGTTTCACAAGAGGAGAGAGTCTGTGTAGAACTGAATCTAACCCAGAGTGGGGCACTTGATGGCTTCGTTGGTTGATGTCCGACTCTCATGTCGGCTCGGGTCAGAATCTCGCAGTTCGTGGGTTCGAGCCCTGCGTCAGGCTCTGTGCTGGCAGTATGGAGCCTGCTTGGGATTCTCTTTCTTTGCCCCTACCCTGCTTGCTCTGTCTCTCTCTCTCAAAATAAATAAACAAACTTAAAAATTAAAAAAAAAAAAAAAGAATCTAAGCCAAAGGGAATCAGAGGGAAGGAGCAAGTGAAGGAGGGCCCTGCCCACATCATTTACATTTTTGGCTTCAGCAACTGCCTGAAGCTGGATTCAAAAATTCTCTTATTTGCCTTAACCGTACAGTATTAGCCCTCTTATCTGGCAGTCAGGTCTAATAAGTGATTGGCTCATAGGCAAGTCAGTTCACTTCGAGAAACCTGGGAGGCTATCTAATTCAGAAATCTTCTAGATTAGTATGGTTTTCCTTCTGTTCTTTTCCAAGTTGCCTTTCCCACACTCGACTGACAGCAGGTTTTGTGACTCACTTTCCAAAGCGTTTAACCTAGTTTTCATAGGAACAGAACTTTCTTCTGTGCATAGCCCATCCGTTCATGTGCTATTTAATTGAATTAGATTTAATTAGTCATGTAATTGCATAATGACGACACATACAGTCGGAGTGAGTAACTTGGATACAAACTCAGCTGGCTTGGTAAGCCAACATCTTTGCCACTGATGGCAGAAGGGCCGTCAGGTGTGTCCTCCTGGCCACCAGCTTCCAAAATGTTGGGGTCTTTGACTCCCTTTTCCTCCTGGGAGTCCTAATTAGAATTTGTTTTTCTTTGATGATTCTTTCTGGGGGATATTAGTGCTGGTCACGAACCTTGCTTGGGCCCCAGTACTGCCTGGCAATCCTCTACTGCATTTCTTTGGCCACCAGAGGCTCTTTCCCTCTCTGCCATGACCTCCTCTGCTCTTCTCACCCCCTCCAATCTTTCCATCTTCCCCTTTCTGTCTCAGCACAAGAGCTTGCCTTTTATTTCACAGAGAAAGCAGAAATCATCCAACTTAGACTTCCAGACCTAGTAACCTACCTAAGTGCTACCCCTGTCGTGTATGCTTGCTTTCTGGTTACATAGAGAAGCTGTTTCTACTCCTATTTCACACGTTCTGGATCCCAGCCCATGGAGACCTTACCCCAGCAGTGGTTCCCACTCTTTCCAGCTCTTCATCCACCCCTTCTCTATGGCTTAATCACCCCCCCACCCTGCGCCCTCTCCCCCCCAATTGTCAAGTGTGCTCAATTTGTTACAACATGCACTGGATCTCTCTGGCCACCTGGACTCCATTCCTCCCTCTGGGCAAAATATCCTGGTGAGTTGTAGGTACTCCTAGAAATCCACTCAGGCAGGTATTCCTCTACTGTCCAAGGACAGAAGGCATGTGGCCAGAGCTCACCCAAAAGAGCTCCTGCTTCCCTGAGACTTTGAATCTTGAGCTGAGAGGCCAAGGACAAACCACCAGAATCCTTCCTTCCGTGGCGATGATAGGGCAAGACTGTGGAGTGGCTCCTGTGGTTGAGGTCTGGAGTCACCCGGCTCCCATCCTAAAGGACCAAGGCTAGCTCCCCACATCAGATTCCATTCTGAGCTCCCTGCAGTCTTCCAGCACCTTCCCTTTCTGCCCAACTTAGCCTGAGTTGTTCTTTGATGCTTAGAATCAAGGAATCCTATTCCATGACGTAGCATATTAAAAAGTAAACCAAAAAAACCTCATAACAAAGCCCCCCCCCCAATCTCTTTCTTGACTCTATATCCCTTCCCAAGTAACACCTTTCTTTCCCTCTCCCCTTTATGGCCCTGCTTAAAAGAGTTGCTGCACATGCACTGTCTTCAGTTCTCCCCTCCGACTCCTCCCTCAATAAGCTCCTTGGGTTCTGCCTCCAGCTCCTTGGGTTCTGCCTCTAGCACCTTGCGGAAGCTGCTTGCTCTAAGTGCCCCGTGTCACAGCAATGTCCAGTTTCCCTCTTTCCTTTCTGGCTGCTGCTTCTCAGTGTTTTGCCACCTGGTCACTCGCAGCTGGGTCCAGGCGCTCTTTGCTACACTCTTCCTGAAGACCTTACCCACTCCTGTGACTTTAGGGACCCCTGTGCCCATGATGCCCAGACCTTCTGGGAGACTCCAGTTCCTCGTGTGCAACTCGCCTCTCCACCTGGTGTCCCTCGGGCCCCCATGGAACTCCTGAGCATGCTATGCTTGCTCCTTTTCTGCCAGATTCCAAGTCTCAGGAAATGGCACTTGGCCCATGGGGTCCTAAACCAGAGCCTCCCCTCTCTACTAACGCAGTCAACAAACCCCAGTCCTGCCCCACACCATGCAGTCCTGACCTTTATCTCCTGAACCAGACACAGGAGCTTGATAGATATTGACAACGGCAAGACCATTCTGCAGAATGCTTTCAGAAACTCCATCTCTCGTACAGCTCTGGGAGGAGGTACAATTACTGTCACTGTGCAGGTGAGGAAACTGATGCCCAGAGAGGTGAGCAGATTTGCCTGGGTGTGGGATCGCAGAGCAAGTGAATATGTGGGGGCGTTAGGATTGCCATTCACGGCTGACTCTCCCTGGGCAGCCACCGCAGCCAGAGAAGCTTCTTTGCCAAGCCACAATTGGAAGAAGAGGACCAGCTGGCCAAGATGCCAAGGCCAGGGCAATGCTCAGAGACCCCGGATGGCAGGTCCAGCCAGGCTGCATCTGTAGGCGGACACCCACCTCCCTGAAACATCTGTCTCAAGATTCTCAGATGGCTCTCATATAACCAGGGAGCAGGAAGTCCCAGGGACTGGCACCAACTCTCGGTGTAACCCTAGGCAGCCCATCCCTTCTCGGGGCTCAGCTGACTTCCCTAAATGGGGAATATGAGTACGATTCTGAGACGTGAAATGAGGGGGTCCAATTGCTAAGCAAGAGCAGGAGTGGGTTGGCGACCTCATCAAACAAATCTCCCACTTGCCCCCTTTGGGCAGGATCCCCCTGCCCATCTGTGTGTGCTGGGAGGACAGGGCCAGGAGCCTCCACTTGGACATTCCCGTTACCCCCCAGTGCTTACCACCCCCTCCATAGCTGTCTGCCAGACCCTGGGTCAGTGCTCAAAGTCCCCACTGGAAAGGGGTGCCTAGGGCCGTCTGAGTCTTCCTGAGCAGAATGTCACCGACTCCATCAGTCAGTGAGCCCCAACTTGAAGCTGTAACTGTCCGTGGTGAGAGGGGCAGAGGAGGTAAGCAGCTGGATTCCAGGTCGGAGGGGGTGAGCATGGGGAGGCACGGATGCCCGTGTTAAAAGCCAGGTGAGATCATGACCTGTGGGCCCAAAGGCTGTGTGGGACAGGGTGGTATCGTTCTCTCCTTCAGTCCATGAGATAATCTGATGAGGGGCAGTTCAGGACTATAGACAGGGATACTAAGGCTGGGAAAGGTTGCACATGCAGGGAACATACCAGGGGGTGGGGTGGGGGCGGCTGGGTGTGAGGTACCCACCACACCTGTTGCAAAATGCTGCACACCCCTGTTCGGGGCTAGGTGCCAGGCTAGGGGCTGGGGGAAGGTGGTCAATGGCGCACATTCCTGCCTAGGCTTTCCACTCTCCACCTCAGTCACTCAGGCTGCGGGGCTTTCTGCTGACCCTCTCCCAATGCTCTGGCCTTAGAGCAGGGCTGGGAGAGTCTGCCCAGGTGCGGCTGGGGCCTGAGGTCTTCCCAAACTGGAGGAGGAGCAGAGAGGCATTGGCTTCTGGGGGGCACTGGGCCAATGGGATGCAGACCCCCTCAGGAAAAGGTTGGGCAAGCAAATCAGGGGTTCCTGGAGTTGGAGCCAATATTGGGACCCAATTCTCAGAGACTTGGGGCCCTGACACAAGTCACACTCTTCTTATTGTGTGGCTCTGGGAGTGGGTGGCAGGAAGCCCTACAGAGCTGAAGGTGTCATGGGCACCTGCTGCGAGTCTGTGAACCCCAAGCCAGGCCAGTGACCATCAGAGATTGGGGGACACAGAGGGAATGGAGGCAAAGCCAGGCGTTCCCAGGGCCTGAACACTTTCTGGAGTTGGGCAGAGAGGTAGGGAAGGAGGGAGGGAGGGCATACAGGAAGCAGCGAGATGGGGTGCGGGCTTGGGTGGGAGTGGCTCGCCTTCTCATTCAGGGTCATTGCGAATGTCAGCTGTTGGGGTCCATGGAGACGGGCTGGTGATTGAATGCCTGGAGTGTGGTTGGGTTGGGGGGCAAAAGTGGGGATGGGGACACGGGCGAGGAGAATACAGGCTCTGGGGACGGGGCTAGGGACGCAATTCTGGAAACGGAGTCTACCAGGCTGGGCTCCTGGGAGGAGGGCAGAGGGCTCTGGGGACAAGGTTGGCTGCGTGAGGGGCCGTGCAGGCGGAGCTCAAATGACCAGGGTCAGTCTCGGAGTCCGGGAATGAGGATCTGGGAGGATGGGACGGTGGAGTTCAGAGCTTGGAGAACAGGGGTGCGTAGGGGTGATGACTGGGGTCCCAATCCGAGGTATCCGAGGGTGGCCCTGGAGCCATGGGGTCTCGAGGGTGGGGCGGGAGGCCGGAAACTTGTGAAGGGCGGGGCCAGGATGACGAAGGGCTGGGCGGGGCCGTGAGGAAGGGGGTCGCCCGAGGACCTGTGGACCTGGTGAGGGGTGTAGTGAAGGGATCGAGGGGGCGAGGCGATGAGGAAGTGTACTTGGGGGCTGGATCCGAGGCTGGAGGCCTGTGGGGAGCCGAGCCTGTAAGACTCGGGGGTGGGGGCAGGTCGGGAAGATGGGTATGTTGGGGGTTTGTTGGGCAGGCCGGTCAAACAAGGGATCGTCGTGGGGGTGCGGCCGCAGAGACGGGACAGTGGAGACATGCCCTGAGCTCGGGAAGGAGGACTGGGGGCTCGTGGACAGAGGGCTGGGGCTCCAGGCGCAGTGGGCTGGGGGCAATGCCGAGAGCCGAGGGGCCGTGGGGGCGGGGCGGGCCGTGTCCCGGGGGCGGGGCCGCAGGCAGGGGGCGGGGCCGGGACGCCAACGCGGGCGTTGAAGCGCGGGGGCGGGCCCAGGTGAGCAGGGCCGCCGCCCCCCTCCGCCCCTCCTCCCGGGTCCCCCAGCCGCCCCCGGGCGCCACCCCGGCGCTGGCTCCGCGGGCCCGGCGGGCGGCGGCGGGCGGCGTCTTCGGCCCGGGTCGGGTCCGGCTCCGGCTCCATCTTGGGCCGCTGCGCCGGGCACCTGTGGCGGCCGCAGGAGCAGCGCTTCCGCCGGCCTGCGCGGCCCCGGGCGGGCGAGTGGGTGAGAGGCCGGCTGTGTGCGTGCCCGCGGTGGGGTGCCGGGGAGGGTGGCGGGATGGGCGGCGCCTTCCTTTCCTGCGCCCCAGAACCCCACTCCTCACCTCATCGTGCGCTCAGACCCTCCGCATCCCACCCCTGCCTAGTGCTCAGCGCCCCCCGTGGCCGCGTCCCTCCTCTCGTCTCTCATTGCCTATCCCATCCCCTCTTCCACGTCTCGTCTGCCCATCCTCCCATGTCCAGCACTCTGCCTTGGACCCCGTCTTCTTCTGCCTCCACCCCCGCAGCTATCGCCGTCCCCTCCCGTTCCTCCTCCCTCTCTCACCCACTCCCCTCTCTCCACCCTTCCCGGCTGCCCCCCGCCGCAGACCTCCCTTCCCTCTCGTTCCTTCTGCCCCCCACCCGTACCCCCTTGCCCCACAGCCTCATCTTCCCTCAGTCACTCCCTTTGCTCCCGGGAAGATCTGCAGCCTAGTTCGGGGGATTGTGTTGAGGACCTTCTCCCTGAGTCGGGTGGGCTTTGTGCGGAGGGGCGGGGAAGGGAACCCTGCGCTGGGGGAGAGCGGGCCGTGTGATGTGCTCAGGCCTTGGCCCCACAGCCAGAGGCGGCCTGCACGGTTGGTGTGCAGAGCGCAGCTGTGGAGATGCTGTTTCCTGCAGGCTCCCACAGTAAACGGGCCTGTGCGGCGGCCTCTGATGTGGCCACGGGTGGGGCTCGGGCCCATGCTGGTGCATGGGTGCATGGGTGCCTGGGGCATGCAGGTAGGGACACAGTAGCCACCCGGGCTGCCTCTGTGTTGGGGCACCTGGGCCTGGAGGCTTATCTTCTCCACCCCAGGCGCCTCCTGGGAAGGGTGGGCAAATCCTCCTCAGGGGAGGAGGCTCTGGGGCTGGTGGGGGCCTTGGCCTCTCTCTAGTGAGCAGAACTGGGGCCTTTGGGCCTTTGCCTCACAGTCATCCCAGAACCCTTTACTGGCACAACTTGTGACCTGGGCATTTTGTACTTAAGGCCCCTTCATCTTCTCTGTGATGAGCAGATTTTGTCCCCTTCCAACAGTGCTGCTCGGTAGCTCAGGAAGGCCTTTTGCTGCATTGCCTAACTTTGGCCTTGAGTGGTCCTGTCAGGCCCCCTTTTGCTGCTGAGATGGATCAGACCACCTGCTGGAGGCTGCCGCACCCCCACTATCCAATGAGGGGTTCGTGTGGTGTGTAACCCTACCTGGTCCCTGAGGGTTAAAGTCCATATTTTGCCATTGGAGCAGTTTCCCCCTCCTGCCTACGTGGGTCTTCTGGTTTTGCTGGAAGCGAAAGTCATCGTCCAAATGCCTGTCCCTTAACCAGAGATGTAAATGGATGCCACAGTGTGGTCCGAGACAGGGCCTGCTTGGAGTGGCTTTGGTGGTCCCCCGGGCACACCCCGAAAGGCCTGGGCTCTTCTGTTGGGTGATATGGTGGGAGCTAGAATCTCTGAGCCAGTCAACCTAGCGGTTTCTTTGGTTGGGCCAGTTTGAAAGTTTCTGCAGAACTGGAAGGCTTTACTCAAAATAACAGTGGTTGATTGCTGCCGGCGAAACTGGTTGTTCTTCCATTTACTGCCCAGCAGAACTGAGGCAGCAAGAGAGTCCGGTATTGGGCACGAAGCATGGCCTCACTGCAGCCTTGGCATCAAACGGGGCAGGAGAGAGAACAATCAGGTGTCAACGAACTCCAGGGGTCTTGGGTACCCCCACGTACCTGTCATTTATCTTGGGCTAAAACATCTTCCTGGGGTGTCCGTAGGGTGAAGCCGGAGCCTTTTCCATGATTTGTAAGGCAGATGGGCACGCCACTCAAGCCAGTTTGAAGGCAGACTCCAAACTTGTGTGTTTCCACACGTGTGTGTCCGCATGCACACATGTGTAAGCACGTGCACGTGGTATCCTCCCAAATTAAGGTTTGGGAAGCTCAGTATGGTGATGGAGACATGGGGACATGGGTGGTGACTGGGGCCTAGGATGAGCTGAAGACAGGAAGGGCTGGGAAGCAAGACGAGGCTACCCTGCCGGGTGTCTCAATGGCTTCCTAAAAAGGCCTTTCTGTCCCCCAGTACTAGTCCCTGTGATACCTTCATGGGAGGGGAAAAGAAAAAAAGTATTATTAGCAATTGCTGTTCCATCATATTGACTTCATAGCACCCTTGCAGTGGAGATTTACTTCCGTTCTGTAGGCTGGGGAACCGAGGCACTGGAAGGGTAGGTGTCCACCTGGGGGGGGGCTTCACAGGAAGGGGAAGAGTCAGGGTTAAAAGCAGATGCCTTGTCCCGCCTGCTTACCCACAGCTCCCCTCACTCCCTGGGAGGCCCCTTTCCTTAGTGATAGGGGCTGTGGGGCACCTCCTTTCCCTGCGATAACCTGAGTGACGTTCCTCAGCATAGTGCCCTCCTTGAAAGCTGGGGAGGCCAGATTGTAGGAGAAATATCCTGTTGGGGTTCAGCTATGGGCTCTCTGAAATGTCTGAGCTGCTCTGAGCCTCAGTTTTGTCACCTGCCACTTGTGGGGGTGAGGTGAGGAAGGGAAGTAACAGATACCCACCCGTCTGGGGTCTCTGTAGTCACTGCTCTCTTTTTGACTGATGGCTAGTCTGGGCACTGGACAGCCATCTGGTGAGGCAGGCACAGCAGGACCCTTGGTCCCTGGTGGCTTCTCACTAGCCCCTGGAGGGGTCTGAGGGGACCCCCCCAGCCTCATCCCACCTCGGGGGAGGGGCAGGGCCTGGCATGGCTCTTTATGGCCTGCTCCCTGGGAGGGTTTGTGGTAGGTGGGGTTCAGCCAGAGGCTGTGTAGGCTTCCAGAAAGGGCTTTCTCAGTGTTCTTGGACCAGCAGCTCGGTGCTTATCGCCTGTCCGGAGCTCCTGGTGACCACAGCTTTCCCAGCTAGCAGGTACATCTCCTCCCCTCCTGACTCCAGGCAGCCTAAGAAGCCAATAAGAAGCAGGTGGGGTGGGGTGGGGGTGGGGGTGTCCAGGCTTTGTTCCCACTGATTCAGTCGTTCCACTGGCAGGTCATGGGCACCACTGCAAGTGCCAGATGCTGTGTTGGATGCTGGCGCTTCAGCTGAGTCAGGACCACAGCGGAGGCCTGCACAGTGCTCGGAGCGGGCACAGAGAACCTCACACACTCCTGGGTTCACTTCCTGGCTTAGCCGTCACCGTGCCTGGGGGCAAGTCAGTAAACCTCTTTGAGCTTTGACCTCTGCATCTCTAGAAGGATGCTGATGTATCTCATGAGGCTGCCCTGACAATTAAATGAGACAGTGTGTCGAAAGGATGGGGCACATGCCTGGCAGGGGGTGGGTGGGTACTGGGAGCTGTTCTTAGTATCCTCCCTGTGATTGGTAATGACTTTGCTGCCCTTCTCTGTTATACATCCATCTTCAAGCTCCTGGAGGACAGGGCCTGGGTTCCAGTCCTCTCTTGGCTGCGCATCCCTTTCTTGGCCCTTCCGGGGCCCAGTCTGGCTTTAGCCACGAGGAGCAGCAGGGATGGGACACTCCCGGCCAGGCAGGAGCTGTGTCCAGAGCTGCACGGTCCAGTATGGTAATCATTAGGCACTTGTGGCCATTGACATTTAAATTGCTTAAATTTAAGTAAAATTAGAAAGGCAGCTTCTCAGTCGCACTAGCTACCTGTCAGGTGCTCAGTGGACACACGTGGCTAGTGCCGATCATATTGGACGGTGCGGTTCTTTCCATCTGATGCACGGAAGCTATGCTGACCTGGACGCCACAGCAAGCCTCCAGCTTTCAGGGGGCTGCAGCTCCAAAACATCTCCCGGTTGGCTTGGACAGCCAGCCTCTGCCTCCCGAGTGCTGGGGCAGAAGTTTGTCATTATATGGAAACTGAGTTTCTGAGAGCCCCTTCCACGTTCCGTTTCAGGCGGCCTTGCTCACGTTCCCACCAGGCGGCTGGTTTCCTGGCAGTTCTTATCAGCCCAGTGGGGTGGGAGGGCAGGACTGGGATTGCCCAAACTGGCTGTTGCTTCTTCCCCCACCCTGTTTCTCCAGCTGGTCCTGCCCAGCAGGGAGTCTCAGGGGGATAGTCCTCATTCACAGCTTTGGCCAGGGCCGGGCTGGCCCAGGTGCCCTGGCCCCACTTCCTCCCTGTGGGGCCCCGCCCAGCCCGCAGCCCGCCGCTCCCTCCCCTTGTGTGCCCCCTGCCTTCTGCTCTTCCTGTTTCTCCTCTCCTGGCACCTCTCCTTCCTCTCTCCAGGCCCGACTGGCTTCCTCACCTGGCTGGACCCATTTCCGATCCATCACGATCCATCACGCACAGTGAGCTCTCCTGGAAATGCCCTTTCTCAGACCCCACTTTTGGTGCTCAGCACTCCCCTCTGCGGGCTTCCTCTTGTATTCTCTTGCTCTCTCAGCCAGGCACATGGCAGACATTCTCCGAGGCCCGGCTATGTGTCAGGTCAGCGCTGGGTGCTGGATACACAGAGGGGGACGGGCCACCGGCCTGCCTTGACAGCTTCAGGTTGGTGGCGTGACCAGGTTATTGCATCTGGGCGAGACAGTGCTCAGCCAGAGATGGAGCCAGCCCGGCTTGGGAGAGCTTCTCCAGGAAGAGCTGCTGAGGTTGAAGGGGCCAGTGCTGAGTCTAGGCTGTGGATGAGTCAGGGAGCAGGTCCAGAGGGGGCTGTGTGGCTGGAGGGACAGGAATGGCAGGGAAGGAGGGAGGCGAGGAGGGTGCAAGCACACCCGGCAAGAGGGTATTTAGATTTGTTGGAGGGCATTCTCGACTGGCGCTATTAAACCACATTCCTGGAGGCACAGGATCAAGTTCGTTCCATGCCCCCTAACCCCAGGGCCTGGCATGCAGCGGGCGCTCTGAAGATGGCTGTGGAATGAGTGAGCATTTGCCGAGTGTCCTGTGTGTACGGGGCTGGTGCATGGGGGTCTCTCCCTGCCCTGGAGCCAGACAGGGGAGTCAGAAAACCCCAGCCCCTTCACAGCTGCCAATACTGAGTCCCAGAGATGTGACGGCTCAACCAGGCTAGGCCCGAGAAGGTGGGGAAAGGGGGCAGGGGAGAACCCAGGGCGTGTCCTCTGTGTGTCCTCTAGTCATTGTTCATTCATCTCACAAACCTCTTCTGAACCCCAGCTCCGTACCCAGGAGGCCCCTGTCCAAAGCAAGATGGAGGTGGACAGTTCTGGGAGGAACCCGGCTAGTATTTGCCAGTCCAGCTTTACTGGTTATGAAAATACTGCGATACTCCTGTCCTGGTTGACTAAGAGGTGTTGTCCCAAAGCCCCGCCCCCGGTGTCCCTGCAGACTTGGCCTCTCCCCTGGGCTCCCCTCCCTCCACAGAATCCACGCCCCTACCCTAGGGCTATTTCTAATTGCTTGGTACTGGTTATTGATATTCGCAGTGTCATCTCGTGTATAATGCGTGATGATCTCGATTTGGAGTGTCTGGTGTCCTGTCACTGTTTTGCTCCTGGCTCTGAGCCAGCAGGCAGCCTAGGGCTGAAGCCGTGCCCCTCTGTGTGCCTGGCACCGTCTGAGCCAAGAGCAGAGTCTGTTCAACTGCATTCCCTCCCTCTCTCTCCTGCAGGCAGCCATGAGCACCGACCGTCCCGACCAGGGTGCCCGGCCGCCCCGGAGCCCCTTCCCGCAGCCCCTGTCTCGGAGCTCTTCCAGCCTGTTGGGTGAAGGCCAGGGCCAGAGACCGGAGCTCCGCAAGAGTGCCAGCAGCACCGTATGGCAGGCCCAGCCGGGGGAGGCCGGCGCCGGTCCGCGGGTCCCGGAGGAAGAGGAGCAGCACACTGAGAGTCCGGAGCGGGCACAGGCCTCCAGCCCCCGGCCTCGGCCCCGTGCTGTGGGCCACTGGCGGAGCAGCACTGTGGGCAATGTGTCCACCGTGGGCGGGGGTGACCTGGGTCGCCTGCGGGCCCCCGGTGCCGCTGCCATGCAGAGGAGCCACTCAGACCTGGTCCGGAGCACCCAGACCCGGGGCCGCAGTGGCGCCCATAAGGCCAGCCTTAGCTGCTCGGCCCTCGGCAGCTCACCTGTGCACGGGGCTCGGCTGCAGCCCTGTGGTACTTCTGGCCAGGGAGGCCGGGCCACCGCGGGCCTAGAAGGGGACCTGGCTCCAGAGGAAGGGACGTCAAACTCAGCCTGGACACTGGGAGAGCGTCAGGTGTGGGTGGCACCACTAGACCCGGGAGGGACAACCACCCACAGCAGCAGCCCCCAGGCTGGGCCCAAAGCTGCCGGGGAGCCAGCCACCACCCCTTGCCATGCCCTGTCCCCAGCAACTCTGCACTGCGGTATGAGGGAGGTGGGGACCAGTGGCTGCTGTCATGCCCTGCCAGCCCCAGGGATCCTGGCCTTTCCCAAGCTAGTGGCATCGGTGAGTGAGTCTGGGCTACAGGCTCAGCATGGGGTGAAGTTCCAGTGCAGGTTGCCTGGGGGGCTCCCTGGGCATTCCCACTGCTGTGCCCACCCTTGGGGTCCCACCGGCTTAGCCACGGAGCCTGGCACCAGGACCAAGGATGTATGGACCATGACCTCAGCCAGTGACTTGGCCCCCGTGCTGACATCCTCTCTGTCTGCCCAGGATGCTGGTGTGCAGGCAGCCCCCATGGCGGTCTGCAAGGCTGTGGCCACCAGCCCGCCTCTGGAAGCCCCCATGGCCCTGCACACATTCCCAGAGGTAATTCTGGGGTCCAGCCTGGAGGAGGCGCCATCCCCTGTGCGAGATGTGCGATGGGATGCTGAGGGCATGACCTGGGAGGTGTATGGAGCTGCAGTGGACCCTGAAGTGCTCGGCGTGGCCATCCAGAAGCATCTGGAGATGCAGTTTGAGCAGCTGCAGCGGGCGCCCACCAGCGAGGACAGCCTGTCCGCGGAGGGCCGAAGGGGGCCACTGCGTGCTGTCATACAGTCCCTGCGGCGCCCCAGCTGTTGCGGCTGCTCCAGTGCAGCTCCCGAGTGAGGAGCAGTGGCTCTCAGAGCTATCCCAGGCCCGTGGACTCAGCCCCAGGCCGGGGACAGGAGGGGCCCTGTGCTCCTTGGACCTGCTGGCAGCCGGGGACATGTCTCTGCCATTGGCTGACCGCCGAGCATGGGACTGCAGCCCGGGGGCTTCCTGCCCCTTGCAGCTGGGCTGGTTTTTAAGGGCTTGATTCCCAAGAGCCACGTCTCTGCACACCCAGGCTCTGAACTTTGGGACAGACTTTAAGCACTGTGCGTAAGGGAGATCCTGATTTTTCTGTAAAAATACTCAGCGTTCTGTTTAGTGTATCCTCAGAACTCTGCCATGATTTCCCCTAGGACTCTTGGTGGCTTTATTTTATTTGTTTTAGTTTTTTTAATTAAAAAATTTTTTTCTTTCATAGTTTGTTGTCAAGTTGGTTTCCTTATAACACCCAGTTTGATGGCTTTATTTATTTACTTATTTTTTTAATGTTTTATTTATTTCTAGGAGAGAGAGAGAGAGAGACAGCGTGAGCAGGTGAGGGTCAGAGAGAGAGGGAGTCACAGACTGAAACGGGCTCCAGGCTCTGAGCTGGCAGTCAGCACAGAGCCTGACGCGGGGCTCGAACCCACAAACTGCGAGATCATGACCTAAGCGAAAGTCGGACGCTTAACCGACTAAGCCACCCAGGCGCCCCTGATGGCTTTATTTTAAAGTAGGGCTGAGATATAACCAATTCCTGACATGAAAAGTGGGGCCCCACGTGACAGGGACTGGCTGCGTCTTTGGGGAAGGCCACTGACACTGTTGAACACCTCCTCTGTGCCACACACTGTGCTTGTCACCTTCCCTTGCTGAGTTTTCACCCATGTGCCCCGTTTTATGGATGAAACCACAGGCGTTAGGCAAGGGCATGGCTGACATGCCCGGTTGGACGGCTGGAGGTGGGCTGGGGTTCAGGGCCAGGGCTGGCCGAAGCCTGGGCTGCTTCCCCGCAGCACGTGGTGATCAGTGCAGCGCAGTCATGAGCCAGAAGAATTTACTGAGTTCGTGTCCTGTGCTAGGTTCTGTGGAATCCTCGGGGAATGAGATGGGCCATCTGCACCCTCACTGAGTTGACAGGGTGTGGGAGGCGGGGTATACATCCATACTGGGGCACCGGGCATCCCAGAAGGGCCCGGGGCTGCTGCTAAGAGCCAGCCCCCTTGTTGGTCACTGGGTCAGGGGCTGGCCTCAGGAAGGGGAGTTTGGTGGATTGTCCCAGGAGCTTGGGATCTTCAAGGCTAAGCCCCAGAATGAGGACATAAGCCCGCTCCCAAACTCCACACGTTGAGAGGTCCTTGGGCAATGAAGTCAGACTGGCCCAAGCCTATGCCCTGGGCTCCCCCACCCCATGATCCCAGCCACCCATGTCTATCCCTCATCAGCTCACATGGGCAGCACTGGGAGAACAGGCTCACAGGCCTTTCAGCTCCCCACGGCCTCCCAGCTCTGGCCCTTTCCCACCAGGTGAAAAACCCCGCCCCAGGCTCCTTGCCCTTCCCCATCTGTTTCTGCCTTCCCTCCTTCCAAGAACCGCATGCTTAAAAGATGACAGCACATCAGAACTGCTTCTGAGGGTGAGGCTGGGTCAGAGGGGGGACGGTGTGGCGAGCGGGAGGGGACTTGACCCCACTTCCCTTTTACAAATGTGCACAAGCAGGTTTTCATGCATGCATTGGCTCTGGGTACTGTGCAGCCCTTCTGTGCCTCTGTGGGTTCTACAGGGGAGGCCCATCACACCCTGGGCAATGACACGTGGCTACCAGGCTGCGCTCCTGCCTGGCACTGCACAAGGGCTCTGGGAGCCCCAACTGCGGGGACATGAAGCGACAGGTGATGATGATCTGGAGTGGGGAGGGCACCAGCACACAAGGCCACAGCTGAACGGGGTCTGGAGGACACAGTGAGGCTAGATAGGTGGACAGTGGGGAAGGGCCTGCCAGGCAGACAGGACAGCCTGATCAGAGGCATGGAGGTCCCCACTGTGGTGGCACTGTGGTGAGTCTCTGCAGGGCAGGTTGAGTTGGGGTGTTTGTGGGTTGGGAGGCGGTAAAGGGTCCCCACGGTGAGGTCCTGGGGTGCCTGAGGAAAAGGACTTCAGGGGAGCTGCGGAAAGGGTGATGGGGCCTGATTTCATTTTAGAAACATCCCTTTGGCTGCCATTGGAGAGATTAGCGTGGAAGAGGTGGGAGGCTGGGGCCCAGGGGGAAGTGGGTGTGTGCGCCAAGGAAGGGCCTGTCATGGGGAGATGGAAAGGGAGGTGGGTTGTGTGTGTGCACACACAGGTGCACACAGGGCCTGCAGCAGATTCAGAAAGGAGGGGGAGTTTTAGGAGGCTGAGCTTTCCAGTTTGAGCAAAAGGAGGTGAGGCCACGACCCGCGACAAGGAGACACAGGTGAAGGGCCACATGCCAGGATATTTGGCTGGGACCAGCGAAACCCTTACAGACTCTCTCTGTCACATGCAAATTCCTTTGAGTTCATTCTCTGTTTGGCTGCTGTGTGCCAATCAGTGCCCCTTCCTAGCTGTACCGGGATGGCAGGCTGGGCTGGGCCCGAGTGGGGAGGGCTAGCCTGTCCTTCCACCCATCTCATCATGACCGAGATAAATGTTTGCAAGGTGGTGCTGGAATCCAGTCTGGCCTGTGTCCAGCCTTGGGGCTGTGCATGGCTGGGGACCCCATCCTACCTTCCTGGTTAGGCTTGCTGCCCTGGCTGTGGCCCCAAGCTAGACTGCACAGCCTCGGCCAGTGGATTCACCTGGAGTGGCTACAGCTTAGTTTCTGAGTTTGACCTGGAGAACACCCCCCACCCCCATCCCCTTGCTGTGGCCCCTCCCAGGCCATGCCTGACCAGCAGTGGTTTAGGGTCTCAAGCCATGGCCACCAGCTTAGTTTACAGATCTCCTCTCAGACTCCAGATTTCTGACTTTCTGGGTCCCCTTCAGGTCCTGCTCAGGGAAGTGATGGATTTCATTATTTGTACATTTGTTTTGTTTTGAATTTGGAATAAAGTATTGGAGAGAGCTTTGCTAGGGAAGGGTCCATGGTTCTGGCTGGTCTTGGTTTTTTTTCTGACAGATTTTGTCCTTCGGAGCATCCGCCCTAGATGCTGAGCTCCCGTGTCAGGCAGCAGCCCCCCTCCTTCTCAGGGACTCCTCATTTCTGTCCACTCTCTTCCTGACAGCCTTCTGGGCCCCCAACAGCTAAAGCCCGGATTCCTGGAGCTTATCACCTCTGGGTGTGGCAGGACACAGAACATGCATCTTTTGCCAAGCCCCAGGGCTGATACCCTCACGGAGAATCAGTCATCCACCCTGAGGGAGAAGCCGTTGCTGCCAGAGTATAGGTTATGACCCACCTGAGGTCACGATGTATATGGGGGTGTATGGGGCACGGGGCTGGAAAAGCAGAGAATGGTCCTGTCCCACTGTGACATCACCTCCTGTGTCAGCTGGATTGGGTCTCTGTCCCCAGAAGTGCTGGATTCTTATCTAACAGGGGGCACATAGGGCCTTCCCAGTGCAGATCCTGACACTTTGGGCATTGTGGGAGGCACTACAGCTTAGCAGTCTACAATTTGAGTTTGAATCCTAGATCTCATCCATAGCCATGTTGGGCAAGTTACTGATCTCACCGATCCTCGACTTCCTCACCATGACCTGATAATCGTGCCTCCTTCTTCAGTTTGCTCTGAGGAGTACATGGAATGACCCACGTATAGCACTTGACACCGAGTTGGCACTCACCACGTGTGCCAGTGTTCCTTTGGCCTACTTCCGTGGCCACAGGAAGGGGCTAGCTCTTGCCTGGTCAACTTGGCTCTGATCAAGGTCCACATCCCACCTTCTTGGCCACTCCTCATTTAGAGCCTCCTTCAAGGTTCTTTACCCTGTGCTTCATTCCCTGCTTAGGACACATGTACTCTGACCTTGGCCTTCTGAACCTGTGGTTCCTGGAGCCATGCTGAGGAGGCTATTCTGGGGCTGGGCTCCCAGAAGCTCATGTTAGGAGGAGGATTCTGGATTGACTAAGGAAAAGGGAGCGGGGAGTGCAAGCCAACAAGGGTGTGATTTCAGGTAGAGTCCTGGCCTTCACCAGGTCCCACAGGGGAGCCCTGAGGTAGATTTTACCTGTCTGCCCCTGGGGCCAGGGGTCTGGGCTGTGTGTGGGTAGTTCCAAGCATCCTGGCTGTGGGAGGCAGGCTATGAAGCTCCAGGAGCCCCGGGGCAGGTCTCTGCATGGGGTTGTAGGCCCTATCCCAGGGGAGGGGGGCACAGAAAACAAGGGTGTCCGTGGGGTCTTGGGGACACACCCATCCACAGTTGCATTCATGCCCTGAGCAGCCCTCTTACCCGGTAGACATGTGTGGAGTTCACGGCCTGCAGGTGCCCAGACCTTCTCTCCGTGAGCTGCTCTGAAACCATTATCTCATTTGTGTTCATACCGGCTGACCTTGGTCACTCAAGTGCAGAGCTTTGTTCTTGCCCATGCTAAATTCCTTCTTGGTCGTCATTCTGGCCTGGCCCAGTTTGGTCATCTGAAGCTATGAATAGTCCTTTATCAGTTTCCATCCAACTTATCAGGCAGAACAGGTCCACACAGAGCCTACAGCCTGTCACTGGGTCATCCTGTAGGTCAGCATTGGTCCCCACGTCCCTATGAATCAACAGTCGTCATGGGCAAATTCGTTTAAGGCGAATTTGAGCAAATCGGGTCTTCAATATCAGTAGCTCTCTTTCTGACCCAAGTCCTGGTGCAGGGACCCTCCCATTCAAACAAGGAAGCGGGGGGGGGGTCGGTGTCTGGGGGTTTGACTGGAGTCCTTTCTCTGCATAGCTGGTTCTGGTGATCTCTGCTTCCCTTTCTAAGATCTTCTGTTTAACAAGCTGATCTAGAAGTTTGAGATCTGCAGCAAGCTAAGATCCACAGACTCTCCCTTGTAAACTTTTTGGAGATTGGAAGCTGCCCCACTCTGTGTTGGCACACCTCCTCTTCATCTTCACCTGGGCACATCAGGGCTCACCCGCGAGGTTCCTGGAGGTGGTTGTGAGGAGCATGACACTCATCACAGCTGGCCTCTAGCACCTTCCTCATTGGGTCTTTCCTTGGGGCTGCTCACCCTTTTATGGAAAGAGCCTCTCCAAAGCTGGACAGTGGTCTCCCTAATGGATTGGGAGAATATGGGGCTAGTTCTATTGCTGTGGTTACATAGAGATAATAAGCCATGAAAAATATCCCAGAAAAGCCAATGTTTGTTAAAGAAACCCAAACCAAATCAGAGTTGCATTGGTCTTTAGGATTGGAGGTGGACAGATGGGGTCTGACTCTTGCTCCAAGAGTTGGGTAAACATTGCCTTTGCTCTCTTCCGTGGTGGCCGTCCGTGACTCATTCATCATTTCTTCCCCTCCAAGCTTGGGGTGGCTCAGCCAGGAGGCAGGTCTGTACCCTGAAACGTGTGCTCCCAAATGGGTGTCCTAGCATTCATGTTTATGGCCCCACTTTATAGGGACAGAATGTGAGAACTGTAGGAACACTTGTGGCAGTCCACTTCTGAGGGGCTCAGGGCTGGTGAGTGTGTCCGATTTTAAGGTACATGGCTCGTAGCCGTGTACACCTCACCCAGCCTGTCCTGGCTTGGAGCTTTCCATTTCTGAAACATTCCTGAGAAGAGACACTGGACATCCTATGAATGTGGCCGTGAGGGTGCGGTGCCTCCACGGATGTGCAGACAGGGCCCGGTGGGAAGGCTCTGCTGTTGGTGCTTGTTCTCCCCACCGCCCGTTTCTCTTTAATCTCAGTCTCTCCCTTCTTCTCTTCTGTATCAAGTCCTCTGTGCCCTCCGGAAACCTTGCGTCTCTCTGCACTGTCCCGCTGTCCTTGCCCCTGCTGCCAAGGGTCTGCCTCCCCCTCCCCCTCCTGCTGCAAGCAGCTTCTTGCTCTTCTCATGGCCGCGTCTCCCCCAGCCATGGCTGGGTCTGGGTTCCAGCATTCCTGCTTTTCATGAGTCTAGGCTCTTCCGGCCCCCCTGTCTGCTCTCTCTCGGTAAAAACCAAAACATCTGAGCGCACCAAATGGCTTCTGAGTGTCTCCCTAGAGAGGGAGGCCTCCTGGACCTGAGGTCACTTCCATCATTTTCGCCTCCAAAAGAGAAATCAGTTGTTCGTGGTCCTGCTGGGTGAGTGGAGGAACTTCGCTTTCCCATCAGTCTTCAGTTTTGGTGGCCCTTATGGGGGCCTGGCTGGTTAGGTCACCTGAGGGCCACACCGGACATGTGGTCCCCATCTGCTAGTTTTAGGTAGGCCATCTCCTCTTTCATGTTTTCCGACTCTTCTTGCTTGGCTTGTAATTAGAGTGGGAGATTGAGGCATGGCCTGGGCCTCACTGGGGACACAGCAGGCTGTCCCATCTCTGTGCCTCTCTCCTGTGTGGGACTGGGTTTGTGTCTAGGAGGCATGGCTGGGGACAGGGGGAAGAGACTTCTGTCTTTGACACCAGGTAGGCATCTGAGAAGATGCCCACTGAGAAAGCCTGAGCAAGCCCAAGGAGGTAGCCTCTGTTGGGTCTGGTATTTTCTGTGAGTCATCATGGAACTAAATGTGGGGTGCGAGAGCCCTGCTGGGGAGGACTGGAGTTGTCCGCTCACCCATGTCCACTTGGCCCCTTACCTTGTAGCTTTCTGCTTTGCCCTCCCTCTGCCCACTTCTCATTGTTAGCAGTCAAGGGTCCAGGGAGGTGTTGTTCAAGGGTGTCGTTTTGTATTCAGGCTTTGTGGCTTTTGTAAGGGCCTGCATCCTCAGCCTGTGTCCCCTGAGGAAGAATATGTGGTTTGATTTTCTTTCCCTCCGGAGTTGATGGAATTCAGGGAGAGGGGAAGGGGCTTCCTGAGAAGTTTCCAACCCCTAAACTCCCTTCTGCCCCAGTGCGATCCCCCGGGTGTGGTTCAGACCCCTACCTGGTCACACCCCTGGGCTGGGGAGGTAGTGAGCAGCACCAGGAGGGCTGTGGGCCCAGGAGAGCTTGGACACACAGCTGGGCACTACTGGAGGCACTAGAACACTGCCTGAGCCTTGTTAAAGATGCGACGACGGGATCCTGCCTTTGTCTTTTTGATATTTTGTCATTTATTCTGCATTCTGATATTTTGCATTAATTCTGATTTTAAGGTATCGCGAAAACATTATTTATCTTGATTACTGAGCCTTTTGCCATCCCCATACATTTTGTGCCTTGTTCCTGCCTGCCATCCTCCCCTCCTAGGGCTTTAGGTGCCCTGGGCACCCTGCCGCCTGAGGTCTTCAGCGCGGGGAGGGCAAGCTGGCGGTGCCGCCCGCGGGAGGAACTCGGCCGCCCCCTAGTGGCCGCTGAGCCGCCCCTTCAGAGATACCTGGGGGCGCAAGCTGGGAGCCAATGACTTTGTCCCCTCCTGAGCAGCCTCAAGCTACCAGGGGCCGTCGCGCCGGTGCCTGCGGCCTCCTCCCCTATCTTCCCCTCCTCCAGATGCTCCGGGGCGACCGGGGCTGAAGAGTTCCGAGGGGAGAATAGCGATGGAGAAGGTGTGTGGCGTGGAGTCCAGGCGGAGTTGGGAGTGGGGAGGCACATCCGGCCTTTGGAGGGGAATACAGCCTCATTCTACTTACCTTTTGACTCCAATTGTGAGTTATACACCCTGAGGGAGCTAGGTGTGGGACGCTTTGTCATTCCGCCCTGAACTTGGGTGTGTTTTCATAACCCTTCTTTGCCTTGCCTTTGTCTTAAAATTTACCTGGAGTCTCTAAACGTGCGGGGTGGTCCCACCCCAAGGGGGGTCCTCTTCCTGGGCCTTGGGGAGAGCAGGTGTAGACAGCCAGGACTGTGTCTTTCCTCAAGGGGCTCTGACCCTGGGGGTCGAGAAAGGATGGGGGACAGTGGGCTGAGAAGGAGTGTTGTGAGCTAGAGTGGACTGTCAGAGAGAGACTGGGGTCTCCGGTTCGTTGCGGTGGGGGCTGTCCTGAGAGCCTTTATTCCTTGTCTACACTGTCTCCCTGTGGTCCCCAAGGCCAGCTGAGCATGTTAGAGGTGATGGTAGCCAAGAGAGAGGTTGGAGGGAGAACCTTACATGTGAAGTGTGGCTGAGAGGTGTGCATGGAACTGAAAGAGGGAGTGAGGGGGCTTCTCTTCTTTGGTGGCAGGAGGGTGGGGGGAGGGGGGGAAGGGAAGTGGCTGTGCCAGGCAGGTGTTCCTGTCTCATTCCATGCCCACATTATCTTTCCAAGGTGGTATCTCCCTTAGGACATTTTTGGCTGCAGGTAACTGAATTATGAACCAAAGTTATCTAAACAATTAGGATGTTTAATTTCCCACTTAGTTTAAATTTTTTTTTAAGGTTATTTATTTTGAGGGAGGGGAGAGGCAGAGAGAGAGAGAGAGAGAATCTCAAGCAGGCTCTGTACTGTCAGCACAGAAACTGATTTGGGGCTCGAACCCACAACAATGAGATTATGACCTCAGCCGAAAAATCAACAATCAGATGCTTAACTGACTGAGCCACACAGGTGCCACAATTTCCTACTTAATTTCACTTCAGAGTTGACTGGGTCACTTCTAGAGTAGGCTCAGTGGCTCAATAAGGACATCAAGGATTCAGATTCTTCCCATAATTCTGCTCTGTCATCTTCAGAGTATCAGTGAGGGCTGTCCTCATGGTCACAAGATGGTTGCTGCACCTCCAGATATCACATTCTGATAGGAAGGAAGAAACCAAAAATTTACCACTAGAGGTTATTGGTGCATGTCGTCAACTGATTGAAAATGTCAGCTTTTCATAGCTCACGGATGAGTGAAGGCTGCCTCAGTTTGACACTAAAAAAAAGGCAGGGGCACCTGGGTGGCTCAGTCAGTTAAGAGTCCAACTTCGGCTCAGCTCATGATCTCCCAGTTCATGGGTTCGAGCCCCGCGTCGGGCTCTGTGCTGAAAGCTCAGAGCCTGGAGCCTGTTTCAGATTCTGTGTCTCCCTCTCTCTCTGACCCTCCCCTGCTCATGCTGTCTCTCTGTCAGAAATAAATAAAACTTAAAAAAAAAAAAAAAAGGCAGAAGCAGTGACTATGTTTTGCACACATTATCTTTTTTACTTCTCACAATTAGCCCCACTTCACAGTGACAACCAAGATTCAGAGAAGTCCTGTAGCTTGCCCTGTTTTATGCCAGGAACTGAAGGGGCTGGAATTCAAACTCCAGTCTGTGTGGCTCTAGTCCTGGCTTTTCGTTTGACTTTTTAAAAATGAAAGAAATACATATGTATGATAGGAATTTCAAACAGTACAGACTTTGGCTTTTTGCTTTGAAACAGTACCGTGTTCATGATAAGAATTTTGAGTAGTGGAAAGGGTACAGTGAAGATCTGCCTCTCACCCCTCTGTAGTTCCCACTGTAATTTCCGTGAGTTCTCCAGATTTCCTCTGTAGTCACAAGCTCAGACTTCTAAATATTTTATACAAATGAGATCAACTTCGATATTATTCTGCACCCATTTTAAAAATTAATGCATCTTGCGGGGCTCCTGGGTGGCTCAGTCAGCTGAGCATCTGACTTTGGCTTAGGTCATGATCTCCCGGTTGGTAGGTTTGAGCCCCACGTCAGGCTCTGTGCTGACAGCTGGGAGCCTGGAGCCTGCATCGGATTCTGTGTCTCTCTGTCCGTCCCTCCTCTGTTCACACCCTCTGTCTCTCTTTGGAAATAAGGAACTAAAACATTTAAAAATTAAAAAAATATTAACTCATATTACCAGTAATATTGCTATATATAGAGTCTACGTCCTTGGTTCTCTTGGGTGTATTGTATTGCATAGAATACAAGAGTTATTACTGATATTATTCCAGTTGTTTTCTGTTGGTCTTTATGTCATTTCTCATATTTTTGTGTGTATTTATAACAACCATGTACAAAAATTTCCTTGTATATATAGTTTTGTGTCCATATGTGAGAATATCATTAGATGAAATTTTTATCAGACTGTATATACAAAATGTCTATGGATATTGTCAAATTGCTCTCCAAGAAGATTGTACTGATAATACATGGAAATCCTTATATTCTCATACCCGTACCAAATTTGAATGTTACCACACTTAATATTTTGGTTAATTTGATAAATGAAAAAATAATATCTTAATTTCTATATTATGTGTATATAATATGTAAATATTTATATAATATATAAAATAACATATTTATCTAAAATATTAAAAATAATATTTTGGTTTGCACTTCCTTTACTGTGAGTAAGGTTGTGTTTAGCCAGGCTGCTTGGGTGAGAATTCCTCCTCAGTGCTCTCAAGCTGTGTGATGTTGGGCAAATTGCTGTATCTCCCTGGACTTCAGTTTCTTCATCTGTAAAATGGGGGCAGTAATGGTACTAACCTTATTAGTTGGTTTTCAGGATTTAATGGAGTTATACATATAAATTACTAGCAGAGTTCCTAGCTCAAAACAAGGACTAAGTAAATGTTTGGTGTTATTATTATTTCATATATTTACTGACAATTTGAGTCTTCTTGTGATTTGCCTGTTCATATCTGTTTTCCATTTTCATTGGTTTCTCTCCCCTTATTGATTTATTAGAGCTCTTTGTGTATCAATAACATGATACAAGCTGTCTTGTTTACCTTTTAAGAGACTTTATTCTTTAGAGCAATATTAGGTTCACAGCTAAATTGAGAGGAAACTACCTATATTTCCCATATTCTTAATTAATCCAGTGAGCTATGGACCATCTATCCATTCATTCAATAAACACTTCTTGGTATGTGAACTCATGCCTTGCAAACAGTGGCATCAGCTAAGATACCAGGCGCATCTTGTTACCTTCAACTATGGCCAGTGTTTGCTAACACTCGTATCGGAGAGCATTTTACGCGTTGCGGCATGAAGGAGGCCTGTCCTGGGCAGGGATGTGGGCTGGCCGTCCAGCCATACCGGGGGCCCTGCCCACTTTGAGCAGTGCTGTGGACACCAGGGCATAAAGACATCTGCCGGGCCAGCTTGCCGCCTCCCGGGTGCACTTGCTGGATTGATAATCGCAGACACCGCACGCAGGCCAGGACACCATGTGTGGAATGAATGTTAATGAGAGGCATTAACAGAACAAGGCGGATCTCACAGAGAGACAGGGAGAGAAAGAGAACTGGAGAGAAGAAGAGAGAGAAGGGGAGAGAGATGGGGAAGCAGAGACAGCCAGGAGGAGAAAAGAGATAGGGTGGCCAACTTGTCTTGGTTTTCCTGGTTTTCGCCTCCAAGACCCGTGGCCTGGAGAGCCCTATAGGCTCGGGAACCTGAAATTGTGGGCCACCCTAAAGGAGGACAATGAGGGAGGGACAGAATGAGGAATGGAGAGCAAAGAGACAGACTCTGAGAGGTGGCATACCCCCTGCTAGGGTTCCTGTAACTGAGTGGTTTAAACAACAGACACTTCCGGTCTCAGAGTTCTGGAGGTGAGAGGTCAAAGGTCAAAGTGTCCACTGGGCTGGTTTGTTCCTGGGGCCAGGAGGGACGGATCTGTTCCAGGCCTCTCTCCTTGGCTCGCAGATGGCGTTTTCCTGTGTCCTCACATCATCTTCCCTCTGTGCATGTCTGTCTCAGAGCCCAGATTTCCCGTTTGTAAGGACACCAGTCAAATTGGATTAGAAGCCACCCTAATGACCTCACTTTAAACTGATTTTCTCCGTAAAGATCCTGTCTCCATATACGGATGCATTCTGAGGTCCTGGGGGCTAGGACTTCAACAAATGAATTTGGGGGACACAGTTCAGCTTGTAACTGATGGGAAGTCAGAGAGAGAGAGAGACACCCGGAGGCCAGGGACAAAGATGGAGGAGAATGGCAGGTGACAGCGAGGGGACTGAGGACCAAGAGTGACCACACACAACAGCCCGTTTCTTCTCCTGACAGTTGGCTTCTGTCCATAGTCTATATCTCTCTCAGTTACATCCTGCCTCCACTCTCCATGCCAGCCCAGGGCCCTCCCTGGAGCCTGTGTCATCGCATTGCAGAGCCCACGTGGGATATGACACCGCCCCCAGTTCCCAAGGTCAAGGAGTAGCAGCCCCCTCTGAGCCTCAGTGCCACCTCTGTCCCTCTGCAGTTTCTCTGAGCCCATGGACTAAGGCATGCCACCCTACATGGCCATCTCTGGCCTGCAGAACTGCTCCTGGGGCAGGGCCTGCTGTTTCCTGTCCCATGGGGGTGCCTGCCAGGGACCACCTATCCCCATCAGCCACCGGACTCGGAATCTCATTCTTCTCAGGGCATTTGTGATCCGACATCCACCCCCACCCTACCTCCCACCTTCAGACCTAGCCGGGTTTTTGGTGATGTAATCTTGTCTGCTGAGATTCATTTACCAGCTAATTTGTAACCCCTGTCCTCCACCAAAAAAAGAAATCATTCCAACCTACAGGTCTTGCTCAGCTTCTCCGACTTTGTTCACACGCGTTGGGAAGTACTCGGCATGCCTAGAATCAGTGTCTGGACTATCGGCTGCGTGGTGGGGTTTGGTCTAACACCCAAGATTTAGTGCTGAGTTTCATTCTGTTTAGCCTGGGGATCTTGGCAATGATGGATTTTCTGGCTCCAGCAAAAGTTTCTCTGTTGTTTCCTCCTCCTTTATTATTGCTGTGTTCTCTCCCAGCCACTCAGTTCATCCATGGATATCCCCATCCATCCACTTACATATCCATTACCCATCACATTCACTACCTTCCCATTCATCAATAATCCATCCATCCATCCATCCATCCATCCATCCATCCATCCATCCGTCCATCCACCCATTATCTCTCCACATGTTAATTTATTCACAATCCATCCATTAATCATTCATCTATCCATCTCCCTACCTATCCATTATTCATCATTCACCACAATCCAGATATTCATTTATTTATACACCTTCATCACTTAACAACCCATCTCCATCTAACTACCATTATTCATCTATGTCTCCCCACTATCCATCATTGGCTCTCCTCCATCCATCTGCCCACCCACCCATCCACCCTGTCCCATCTGTCCCAGCTCTCCATTTATCCATTCAGCAAGTATGCTCTATATTTTGGTAATATGACAGGGAAGGTCTTAGGTCTTGTAAGGAAGGAGATCGAATGAGAACAGAATGAAAGAGTACTCCAAAGCACTGCAACAGCAGTAAATCCAGCAGGGTACTGTGGGAACCCGGAAGGGGAAAAATCACGAAATTACTGAAGCTACTGGGGAAAGTTTCAGAGGAGGTGACATTTGACTAGGACATTGAAGAATAAATGGGAGTTGGCCATGGAGAAAATGAATGGGTGGTGGTTGAGGAGGGTGTGTCTGGAGGGGAGAACACACATTCTGGGCTGGGGCATTGTGTGTGCAAAGGTGTGGACGATGCAGGGGAGATGTTTAGTGGGGCCAGGGTGCAGGAGGTAGAATAAGGAAGGCCGAAGCTTCGGAGGTAGACAGAGGCCAGATCAGGGGTATCTTGAATACCAGGCTTCATTCTGTGGACATTGGGAGTCAGTGAAGGCTATAAAGAAGGGGAGGAACACAGTCAGGTCTGGACTTTGGAGGATCATTCTGGCAGTGGGGTGGAGAAGGGGCAAGCCTGAGAGGTGGAGGTGCCCGGGCCCCCACCAACTGGCCGCTGGCAGGCTCAGCTCTAGGCATTGGGGTGGCAGGTACCAGCGAGGAAGGGGCTGGCTCCCGGGGCGGGCTGGGGTCTCATTAGGAAAGTGGATCAGTGACTCCAGCCTCAGATGGAGTCCTGGGGCCCAGTTAGAGCTGGCTGTGGGCGGGGAGGATTCTGCGGGTGAGAGTGGTTGGCCGACAGTGTTTCCGTCAGCATGACAAAGGGACCCCTATGGGCTTCAGCAGAACCGCTGCCCAGGGTGGGTCTCAGGCAGCAAGAGCCCAGCCCACCCACAGCTGGAATTTAGGGGCCCAGGCCCAGGCCTGAGATCAGAGGACACGATTAGGTCCTGATGCTTGGCACACGGAGGTGGCAGGGACTGTTTGCTGGGGTCTGTGATTCCAGTGGTTGTGAGCTCATGCCCCATCGAGCTCAGCCATCTCCCCAGTAAACCCTGCTGGGTGGTCCCGGGTTCTTCTCAGTCTGCTGGCGCCTCTGACTCCCTCTCTGGGATGGGTCATCTCACCTCTGACATCAAGGCTTTTCGAGGCTGGTCCCCAGTTCCCCGAAGGCTGGGGGAAATGTGGGGCTTAAGCACTCGTGCCGGTCTGTTGCCTGAGGGGCCCCCACTCTCTCAGGGAACAGTGGAGGGGCTGCCGTGGAGTTTCTTGTGTGACCTTGGCCGGGAGGGCTTCCTACGCTCCTGTAGCTCAGTTGTGTCCTTGCCCTCCTGTCACTGTCTGCTTTCTGACTGTCTCTCTCCACAAAGCAGGCTCTGGACCATTCACTTGCACCTCCAGGGTCTAGCTCAGGATGTGGTCCAGGTGTGGCCCAGCGACCTCCCCAGGACAGCCCCCTGGGTAGTGCAGGGTCGGCTGTCCCCAGCCTGGCCCCGGTGTCTTGTGTCTGCTGGTTTGGGGGCTCTGAGGTGCCTCCTGTGGGCTGGATATATCCTGGTGGGACCTTACACCTGCAGGTGGGGGCCCAGGGCAATGGCGGAGCTGGGTGCAGGGACACCTGGGTCCCAAGCTTTGTGCCCACCCTGCTAGATGTGTTTGTGGCAACATTTTCCTAACAGCCCTGCCAGGCAGCGCTGCGCAGGGCTGGGGACATAGGCTTTGAGCCTGATCGACCTGGGCTTGGGTCCTGCCTGCCTCCCCCACCCCACCCCACCCGCACCCCTTCACCCTTCTGTAACTGCTGTGCAAAACTAGATGAGTCACTTGGCCTCTGTGAGCCTCGGTTGCCATTTTGTGAAACAGGTCTAAATGCACGCACCTCCTAGAGGCTGGGGATACATTAAGGAGCCAGTGCAGC
Organism: Hyaena hyaena; assembly: GCF_003009895.1. NCBI lineage: Eukaryota > Metazoa > Chordata > Mammalia > Carnivora > Hyaenidae > Hyaena > Hyaena hyaena. The sequence goes on along the minus strand of NW_024080710.1, from coordinate 2,988,114 downwards.
ATGGTACCCATGTCTCCCTGGGCCTCCACCAGGTTCTTCCTCTCCTCACAGTCTCCAGAAGGCGCTCCTCTCTCCAAAGCACTGGTGAGAAATCTCGGCTTCACGGAAGATGCTGTAGAGGCTCGAGTGGATCATGCTGCACCCTCCCTGGAAATTGCTTCACACCTGCCACTTGCCCATTTTTTCTCCCCAGTCCCTCCCTCTCCTGCCACCCACGCGAAATTCTTTCTCTATATTCTCCATCAGATTTCTGCGTCAGAGACCCCAGCGTCTCACTGCCGGCCCCCACCCCTCCTTCCCGCACCCTTCCCATCTCTCTCCGCAGCTCTTCCTACGTGACTGGGCACCTGGTGCTCAGGGATCTTCTTCCAAAACCTGGGGCCCGAGCTCTAGAAGAAGGCAGTGGCAGATTAGCAATAATGAGACTGCTGTCCTGCGACTTGATAAGTGCTCAGGAAGTGGCAGCTCGTACTATTTCTATTTTAGATAAAGGGACATTAATGCCCTCAAAGCTTAAGCAAGTTGTCCAAGGTGACATGCCAGTTAGAGCTGGGTCCGAAGCCAAGCTCCTGAGCTTCAGTGAAGTTTTTTCCACCTCTGCTGTCTCTGTGGGCTCCGGACTCTGCTATTCTCAGGGTGTGGCCAGGCTTGGTTTTGGGTCAGGAAAGCAGGTTCAGATGTTCAGGTGTTCAGACCAGAGCACCCCTTGAGGGTGGGGCTTTCAGGCCATGGTGGATGCTCTCAGGCCTGGAACGCCCAGAAGATGGGATCCGGGGGGCCAAAATGGGGTCCATGCTGACTTTTGGAAAGAACAGCCTAGGGCTGTGGTGTTGGAACAGGCATCCTGTGTGGGACTGGGTGGGGCGGGTCCTTAATGAGGGCGCCCATGCTTGCTTGGCATTTTGGTACCTCCTCTACTCTTGGGTATGATGTTCACTGAGGAGGCCAGGCGCCCATGGGTGTCCTATTGGGGTGCATGGGGGCTGGTTTCAGGCAGGCCAGCTGAGGTTGGGCTAGGCAGGGTGTAGGGGGAACTCCTGGAAGGTTCTTCAGACAGTGGTTTCGAGGACAACACGTATGAACATGCCTGCCAAGTAGAAGTCCCTTGGTGCGTGATGGCTTCCCCTCCTTTTCCTCCTAGGAAGGTGTGGGTGAGCAGGGGCAGCAGTAGGAGAGTCTGGTGCCAGGAACCCCTTGCAAAGACATTCTCAGCACAAGAAGATAGCACAGGACCCCTTCGTCATATTTAGGGCTTCCTGACTCAGAACTTCTGGTAGGCGGAGTAATGGCTCCCTGAAGGTGTCCATCTCCTAATCCCCGAGCCCTGTGAATGTGCTACCGTGCCTGGCCAAGGGACTTTGCAGGCCTGACTCAGTGAAAGATCTCGCAATGGGGAGATTATCCTGAATGGTCCTGATGGGTCCAGAGTGATCACCAGGGTCTTTATAAGAGGGACACAAAAGAGTCAGGGTCAGAGGGAGGAGATGTCAGGATAGAAGTAGAGGGGAGAGAAGTGGAGGTTTGAGGATGCTGTGTTGAGGGCTTGAGGATGGAGCCAGGGGCCAGGAGTCAGGGGATGTGAGAAAGGCGAGGTAAGGGGTGCCCCCAAGCCCTCCACAGAGGGGCAGACCCATTTTGGATTCTGATCTCAAGAACCGTGAGGTAACGGACTTGTGCTGTTTTAAGCCATTAGGTCTGTGACAGTTTATTACAGCAGCAACAAGAAACTCATATGACTTTCAGCTCTGGAGTTGGGTGTTTTTCCACGGGGACAGGTCTTGACTTTTTATGTCGTCCGTCACGGGAGCATGGGTGCAGTACGTACAAGTTCATTCAAGTTATTCTTTTACTAATTTAAAGCTGTTTATTGATGCCTCTGGTGGCTGGGCCCTGGGATGGGGCCGAAGACACTGGGTGTGAATCAGGCATAGCCTCCCCAGGTGTGGGCAGCTGTGTCCATGACTGATCACACTCAGGGGTGATATACGGGGTGTGAGCAGCGTCTGGGAGGACACAGCAGGGGGCACCATGCCAGCTGGGGGTTGGGTCTGCTGGCACTTGGTTTGTGAGGTTAATCATTTAGATGAGGGAAGAGAGAAATGGAAGGCATGAAAGGGGGTCTCATTTCAATGCAATGAAAATGACGCCTGCAAATGACAGCCATAGCTACCATTTTCCATAAAAGACTGCCAGGCCCCAGCAGGATGTCCAGGTGAGATATCCAGGTGGCCTGTTCGGGTGGGATGCCCAGCTGAAGCAGATGTCACAGTGGGTCACAGCCCCACGCCAAGATTAAGAGGAAGGTCCGGACTCCTGCGGGCTGTGGCAACCTCCCACCAGCTGGGAATGTACAGGATTATTGAGATCGCAGAGAGGGAATCTCTGAGTAAACATATTTTATGGCTTATCCATGGTGCCCTGGCTACAGTTGTGGCACCCAGGGGTAAAGAGAGGCTGCTGGTGTTTGAAGCCGTGGTGACTTCCAGAGAGGAAGACAAGGTGACAAGTGTCACCTGATGAACACTGGAAATGTCTCTCCGCCCTGACGATGCCAGGGAGGTTCTCATCCATAGAAAGCAGGTCCCGATCCTGCTGATGAAAGGGAGCTTTTAGGAGGAGACAGAGGCTTGCAGACTGAAGAGACAGGCTGGGGAGGCTTCCGAAGAGACAGCCTAGAAAATGCAAAGTCTTGGGGGCCAGTGAGGGTGTAGCGTGTTGGTGGTGTGGGCTGGCAGGTGAAAAGGGGGCCCACGTGGGCTGTGGGGCACCTGGGGGAGCAATGGACGCTGGGAGATGGGGCCAGAGTGGGAGGCGGGCCACTAAGAGGGTGTTGCTCTGGGCACCTGTGGCTGGACAAGTAGAGAGCATGGTTCAGTTGTCCCGATGGAGAGGCCAGCCCCTTCTGCAAGAGCTGCATGCAGGGTAGGGCTGCCTTCGTCTGGGTCCTCAGCGGAATGTAGTTGCCTCGGCCATATGCTGTGCATCCCACGCCAGGGGGGTGCTGTGCTTTTGTCTGAAGGACCTCCTGGACAGGGCTTCTGGGGGTTGTTAGGGAAAACCAGATCTGGACCGCAGTTAAAAAGATAGATTTTATTCATGAACTATTGCAATTGGGGATAAGAGAACTTAGTATAGAAGTGAGTTCACTTCCAAATGCAGCATGGACAAGTGGGGCTTACTACCAAGGAGCATGGGGGGGGAGGGTCAGTGGATGGAAAGTTATGGAGAAGAAGCCTCAGGGGTGGGGAGCGGGCTCCACTAAAACCTGACAGGATTCTGCTGGAGGCCGGCCAGGGTGAGCAGATAGCAACATGGGGCAGCAAGAATTTGATCAGACATGGAGGGTGATCAGATATCAAAGGTTGGGGGTTTCTCACTGAGCTGACTTGGCAAGGCTCTTGCCTGAAACTGGGCAATGCGGGCCTGACAAGGACACATGCCAAGATCCAGGCCCTGAGGGTTTAGGGAGCCTGACTAGAGTTTGGTCAAGGACAGAGACCGTCAGGGTCCAGCCTGGGCAATGCTCCCACCTCAGAGTAAGCCTTGGATGGGAGCCAGTAACCTTCTTCACAGGTGGGAGTTGGGGGACAGACAGCCCAGAACCTGGTCACTCTGGGGCCGCTGGGGATAAGGAGAAGCCCGGAATCTTCTCAGAGCCTTTGCTCCCAAAGTTCTAGTCTGGAGAGAAGGAAGGGCTCCTGAAGGGGGAGCCTGTGGACCGGAGTGGTCCTCACTCTCCTGTGCTCTGCCTTGATTTTTTCTTCTCCCACCAAAGCACTGAAGGAAGCAATCCACACTAGTTCCTATGCCTGATGAAACACACCATATTGCAATCAGTTTTCCCCAGGGCATCACTGTCGGTGCTTTCACTGGTGGTGTGTTTGGTGAAGAGACTTCTGATCATGCATTCGTGCCTTTCTTGATTTGTTTAACGAGCAGATCCGGGGTGTGCCTTGTAAGCGTGAATCAAATGTGGTTGCTATTTCCGAAGAAGTCACAGGCCGATGGGGGGGGGGGGGGGCGGAGGGTGTGCAAACAATGAAGGCTCACCAAAGCTGTTAACCCTGACTCAGAATTCGCAGATGCCAGGAGTTCTTAGCAAATACAGGGTGCTTTGCAGCAGCTTAAAAAGACTTTAAGAGAGCTTTTGCCCTTCTCCTCTTACAGACGAAATCGTTGAGGTGCAGAAAGGGGAAGTCATGTGACCATGACCACATCCCTGGATGGATGGAGGCTGAATGAAGATTTGAACTCAGATGGAGGCCACGCATGTAGCATCTCCCTCCCCACTCTGGAGTCTGAAAACAGAAGTTGTGCCTCCAGGAGTCCTCCAGGCAGATCTGTGGGAAGGGCAGCCTAGACAGGGGACCCAAGCAAAGCACAGGGGTGGAGATATGTGGCCTCAGTGACTGCTGGCTGGGCTGGGGGGTGGGGCACAGAAAGGGCCTGATGGAGAGGAGGCTGACCAGGGAGTCTCTAGTTGTTCAAAGTTTTGAATCAACACCAGCGCCTGGAGGGGAGCCTGATCCTTAGGCTGCAGCAGGAGTATCACATTGTCACTTGAAGCCCCTGGCTTGCTGTCCTCAGCATCTGCATCAGGAAGGGGGAGGGGTTATGCAGCAATCCACAATCCCGGACATCCTTCTGCCAGCCGTGTCCTTGAACAAGTGACTTGCTCTCTCCAGCCTCAGTTCCTCCTTTGTGAACTCCCCCAGTAACCTGGGGAGTTTAGGGGGATAATACACATAAAGCCACAGTATCTGTTGGACCACTTTGAGTTCAAGTCATGGAAACATTGATGAATTTAAGAAGGAATTTAGCTCACAGAGTCGGCAGGGAGATGGGCCAACTGGGCCCAGGGTCGGAACCAAGGTACCTGCGGAAGGGAATGTGGAGAATGGCCTCCTTCATGAGCATTCTGGTCAGAATGTGAAGATGCTAGAAGGAATGGCTGGAGGAGAGCCAACCCCTTCCAGCCCTGCTTCTGTGACCCAGATCCAGATTCTGGGAGGAGGCACGTGACAGGCCACTTCCTGATGAGGGCTAGGCTGGGAGCCAAGAGACTGGAGATGATGGGGACGACCAGCGCATAGTTAGGAAGGGAAAGCAGACATGATGTCTACTGCTTGGGCTGGTGTAGGATGAGGCACTTCCTCCTAAGTCTCTCCTCTCCTCTTTTCTCTTCCTCCTCCTCTTCTTCTTATGACTCCTTTCCCTTCCCTCCTTCTCTCCCTGACTCCCCAGAATGGTGGGTTCTCATCAACTTTCATCGAGACCATAACAACTGCCCTGCCTCTCACCTCCTGCCTCTGACAGCCACCCCCCTCACCTTGCAGTTTTTTTCCTAAGATGTAAATATCGTCTTGTTACTTCTCTGCTAAAAAGGCTCTGAAGTCTTCTTAACAATGCAGGATAAATCTCAGAATTCTGAATCTTGTCTGCCTTTCTGGTGTAAGCCCCATGACCCCACACTGCTCCTCTCTGATCCCATCATTTTTCCAGTACTCCAAGTCCTGGTGTTCTGTCTTCCTGAAATGCACCATCCCAAACCCGAGAGCTCCCGTTTATCTTACAGATACATTCCAAATGGGGATGGCCCACATGCATTACAGAAAAAGCGTTCATCCAAATGACAACTGATCTATGACACATACATGTTATTTAGAGTTTTTAATGACCTGGGTAACTAGCCCAGATGTCATGACATACCTGGGACAAGGGACCTGCCCAAGATGATGTGGCAGATGATGATGGGAGGTCTCAGGTTGGCAGAAGGGCAGCCTCCTGGGTGCAGTTCTGTGGTTTGGCCTCATAGTGTCACCAGTCGGTTTTTGATGCTTTCACAAAGTATCATTTTTTTCCTTGTCTTCCTGCCCCAGGGCAGATGACTGGCTAAGGAGCCTGTGTGAACACCCCACCTCCAGCTCTGGAGTGTCAAATAGCTCATGCTGTTTTCCCATCCAGGGATGGAGAGGCGCTTCTGGTTTTCACATCTTTTCACTTGATGGGCTTCTAATAGGTCCCTTCTGCAGGTCACAATGGCTTTGGCCATGGCTCAGAGTAGGGATCTTTACACCAATCTGCCTTCTCTCCTCTGCCCCCTTTGTTTTTTTAATTTTTTATAACTGTTTTATTTATTTCCGAGAGAGAGAGACAGTGTGAGCAGGGCAGGATCAGAGAGAGAGGGAGACACAGAATCTGAAATAGCCTCCAGGCTCTGAACTAGCTGTCAGCACAGAGCCCGACATGGGGCTCAAATCCACAAATTGTGGGATCATGACTTGAGCCGAAGTCGGACGCTTAACCAACTGAGCCACCCAGGCGCCCCTCTCCTCTGCCCTCTTTGGTTCCCTTGGACAGTTAGTGCTTCTGTCCTGTGGGGTCCCACAGCATGAGCAGTGAGGCCATGGGTTTACTGACTCTGGGCTCTGATAGGGGCAGGACCAGGAACCAAAGGCAGCTCATTTGTGGTGGGGATCTCAGGAACTGGGAGCTGGGGCAGGTCCAGCCACCTGTAAAGGGAATCTAGAACAACGTGGAATGGTTACTTGGGGCTAAGGCTTGAAAAGCCTGCATCCCTAAGAGGGCAAGTGGTCCAGGGGAAGAGCTGGGAAGACAATTCTTGGGCCCAGCTCTGGGCCAATGACTGGATCAGCCTTGTCCTTCAATATTGGCATTTTGGAAGCTCTAACTTGCCATTGCAAAAGTTGGTTTGGGGCTGAGTACTCTAGAAGGCCAGATGGAAGCAATGACAAAGTCGAGGAAGGTGGGTGTGGGCCCGAGAGGTGAATGTAGTGAGAACAGCAAAGAAAACAGAACTGCTGCTGCCAACTAAAATTCCAAAGCACACGGGAAAACTAATCATAAGAAGAGTGAGAAATAAAATCAACAATGAGGAGATGAATTCACGGCCAAGGAAATGGTAATAGGGGAACATAAAAAAAATTAAGCATTTTGAGACCTTCAAAGAGGAAAGAATGTTTATAAAAATAACAGTAACTGATAAAATGAAGCCAGAAAGATATGAATTGAGAACAGATTGGCTTTGGGAAAGAACTGATTAGAAAGCTGGGTATAAAAGCTATGCTAATCAAATCAATAGATGAAAGAGTCCAAGATAGAATTAGTGAAAGTCCCTCATGGGTATAAGGGGATGAAAAGATGGAAAAGAATTCAAGAGGCAGGTTGGAGGGGGGCAGCGGTAGAGAAGGGGTAGTAGAAGATGGAATGACAGAATCTTCTATAATTTAAGAAAGATATGACTTCAGAGTAAAAGCATGTACAGTATACTGAGCAGGATAAACATAAGGAAATTGAGAGTGAGACCCCCCAGACCAGGTTTATACCCCCACCCTCCCAACCCGAAGTCACCCTCTCCTTCTCATTTGTAGAGACTGGAACACAGGTCATGATTGTTCAAGAGGTGATCTGGCTCCATGTCTGTCTGGATTTTCTTTTTCTTTTTTATTGTTAATGTTTTATTTATTTTTGAGAGAGTAAGAAAGAGAGGGAGACACAGAATCAGAAGCAGGCTCCAGGCTCTGAGCTATTAGCACAGAGCCTGATGCTGGGCTCGAACTCACAAACTGTGAGATCACGATCTGAGCTGAAGTCAGGTGCTTCACCGACTTAGCCACCCAGGTGCCCCTGTCTTGATGTTACATGCAGCAGGTAGTCAGGTGGTTTGGTGCCTGGTGTCTAGAAGGTGCTCAATAAACATGTGGTAATTAATAATTTAAAAACTGGCAAGCAAGTTGGTGCTGGGAGAAACCGGTTCACATGTCTTAGTGCACAGCCAGGGTGCAGGACATGAGAATCACTAGAGTGGAGTCTGGGAAATGGCCATGGACAAGCTCATGACTTTCTCTGGTTGGGCTGGCCAGGCCTGCTGTCAATTTGGAGGGCTGCTCCTGAGGCCAGCGTGCCTGGGGGCAGTGTGAGACAGTCCTGCTCAGGCCATGCTCAGCACTCAGGGATATGTGAGGACCAGCTTCCCCATGAGATCTTTCTGGCTTCCGTACCTGCAGAGCAGCTGGCCCAATAGAGATGCAAATGCATTCTCCATAAATAGGTTATTAGTGATGAGTTATTAATAGAAGAATAGCCCTAATAGCAGCACGGTCAACTAATATTGATATAGCACTTTATGGGTTCCAAAGTGCTTTACATCTGTTATCTCATCTAACCCTTATAATAGCCACAGAGGATATTATTTGTGTAATCATTTTATAGGCTGGAAAAAACTAGGTTTGGAGAATTGGAACAAGTCAGCTGAGATCCCCGAGCTCCTTGGGGCAGACCGGGGTCTCCGCGCTGCAGCCTCTGGCCATTGTCCTGTGCTCTTCCAGCCTCTGCCCTCTCGCTTGTCCAGGCAGGGGTTGGGCTGCCAATGACCTTTGCTCCTTGGAAACAAAGAGTTTACCGAGTAACTGAAGAATGTATACAGTACTGCACAGCCAGCTACGTGAAATGTGTTCTGAGGCACCAGCAGTCTGCAAACACAGAGTGAGCAGGGAGTGGAATGGATGGAGGCCTAGAACACACTGATGTGTGCAGGGGTGAGGGGGGACCCTTTCAGGGAGGTAAGGAAGAGATGAGAGACCGTACCATCCCCGCCTCCTCCTCCACATCTGGATATAGCACTCACGGCTGCATTGCTAGCCTTTCATATATGCACTTTAATCTTAACCCTTTTCCTTCACGTCTGACCTGTGGACTTCGGCTCTGGCATGCCTAAAGACCTATACTCTCCTTTCGGTTGAATGCATCCTTCCTGAGTCCTGAGCGCTTTCCATTTAGAGTTTTCCACTCTTTTATTTATTATTTATTTTTAATATTTTATTAAAAGTTTTTTTATTTGAGAGAGACTATGAGTAGGGGAGAGGGGCAGAGGGAGACAGAGAGAGAATCCTAAGCAGGCTCTGTGCTGATGTGAGGCTCCATCCCACGACCCTGGGGTTATGATCTGAGCTGAAAACAAGAGTTGGATACTCAACCGACTGAGCCACCCAGGTGCCCCTAGAGTTTTCCACTGTGTTAGTAAAACCAGGGGACAAGAATAAAGCATTGTAATAAATGGACACATACTGCTGTACAGACATGGAAGTCTTCAGTCTGGATGGGCTCGGCCAAGTAGAACTTCTCTCCTACCCCCAGCTGTGAGAGAAAGTCTGAATCGGGCACAGGCAAGACCCTATACCAGATACACTAAAGGGTAGGTTGTTTAAAAGTTGAACAAGTGGGGTCTAGTTCAAAAATGAGAGGCTTTGTGTTGGGTGGGGTGGGACAGGGAAGGAAGCCTGGGGGCACTGGGCACAGGTCCGAAAGCACAGAGCAAGCAGGCAAAGCCGGAGGTGTAAATGCACTGGGGTGCACAGGGCTGGCCCATCTGAGCATGGCTCTGTCCAAGGGAGACCCTGGGCTCTTACACTCCCGAGTCAGCTTTGCCAAGAATCCAGCCACTCTGCTCCACAGAAGAGCCATAGTTATGGTGACCACTGGCCTCAGAGTGCCCACTTTACATGTCACTTATCAGCAAAGTCCTTGCATTTGAATTTCCATGTGACACGGATGCCTGGATGGCTCAGCTGGTTAAGCGTCTAACTTCGGCTCAGGGCACGGTAATCTTGCGGTTTGTGGGATCGAGCCCTGTGTTGGGCTCTGGCTGAGAGCTCAGAGCCTGGAGACTGCTTTGGATTCTGTGTCTCCCTCTCTGTCTGCCCCTCCTCCATTCTTGATATGTCTCTCTCTCTCTCAAAAATAAACATTAAAAAAAATTTAAAAAGTAGAACATGTGGAAGCTTCTGTGTCCAAAACATCTATTCATAAAATAATCAATTGACCTATTTGTGAACTACTCATTCAGCAAACATTTATTGTGTGCCTGGCCACCTGGAAATGACTCAGAGGAGGCCTCACCCACAAGGAGCTCATAGCCACAGCGAAGAAATCATGTGGGGTGGAAAGCTCTCGGTGGTGATTAAAGCGCACCACCGTCTATTGATCAGAGCAGTCTCCTTGGGACCCTCTCAAGGCTGTGGTTTCTGAGCGAGGTGCTGGATTTCAGTGTTTTTACACATGCACATTCTGAAAGTCAGACTGGTCTTCTCCTGGCTCATCTAATTGAGTGTAGTTTACTTGCAGAGAAAATGCTACTTAATAGGGGAAATGAGAGGAATGCAGGAAAGAAGGCTTTTTGTGCAGTGAAGCGGGCTGGGGCTTGGGAGAGGAAAGAGGCAGCCAGAGTGGGAGGGAGGAGCGACAGAAGCCCTGGGCCCGGGGCTGGGCCACCCTCCGCCATAGGACAGAACAGTGGCAGACACCGTGTATTCCTGGGGTTTGTGTAGGACAGAAGGAAGCTCTTACCTGTCCCTCCTGACAGAGCTGCAGAACAGGATGAATCCCTTTTGTCTGCAGGTTTGAGCATCATGGAGTCTCATTTGACAGATATGTTCACTGGTCATATGTTAGCTGTCATTCTTTTGAACAGTTGTCGCCCTGCATCACCTGGGTTAACTGCCCCGCACAAATGTGTCTTCCTCCCAGAGGCTGCCTCTCACCTCTGCAGGCTGCGTGCAGCCTGGGCTCTGTCTCCAGAGGGCCTCCTGCCCTTTCCTGGGCCACTTAGAACCTTCTAGAGTGAACTGTTCATTACTAGGTCTCTGCCTTGAGACAATGAGTCGTCGAGGGGCCCTCTCTCACCTCTGAGTCCTCAGTGCTGGGCTCAGTGCTAGACAGGAGCACCAAAATGCCTTCAAAGACGGGAGGGAGAAGGGCAAGGAAGCACCCCAGGGGCATGGAGAACTACGCTCGTGGCCAGGAGTGAAGTGCTCTGTCCTTCCTCTTCGTATCACCCTGAAGGTCCCTCCCAGCATCCTGCTCCTCTTCCTGCTCATGGTCAGATGCAGAGATGCTGGCTCTTTCCAAACCACTTTCTCTGCCAGGTGAGAAGAGAGAGCAACAGCAGTGACCTTGGAGAAGGGAGGGTGCTTTTGCTGTTTGCAGAGGTGCAGGCTGTTGGCTAAGGGGGGGGGGACCCCAAGCGCCATAGCTCCAGGCTGTCACTTACCATGCTTGGACACACCGTTTCTGTTCGTTGAGTCTGTTTCCTCACCTATAAAATGGGGGTAATGACATCAACTCCCGGGATGATGTGAAGATTAAGTGAGAGATACAGTATGAAGTGCTTGGGGTGGTGCAGACACAAAATGGAGGCTGTTGTTACGTATTCTCTGCCTGAACCCCTGGAAGACAGACCACAGGTGGATGATGCCTGAGCACGTCCAGCACCGTGGTTCGCTGTGGTCTCGTAATGGGATGGTGAACGTAGAGGATAGAGCGAGGGGAGAGAGAGCTACATCAGGAGTCAGAAGAGGCCTGAGCTTTGAGTCTGGGTTCTGTCTTATGGTAGCTGTGTGACTCTGAGCAAGTGAGTTACCTTCTCTGAACTATTGTTTTTTCTAAATTGTTTAACATGAATGGAGTCTTTCAGATACTCTCTTTAAAGCGGAGGCAGTGATCTCCAGAAGAAAAGCAAAATGTTACTGTTTCCCTCCTGACAGGACATTCCTTCCCCTGGAGCTTTAAGCTCACGGGTGGTGGGTGGGCTCCTGGCAGTTGCCATGCAGTGACTGGCACCGTAGTGAGGCAGATTCCAAGGAGCTGTTTTCATCGCCTCTGTCTGACCCCTTATCAAAATGGCATCAAATAGGTACCAAGGTGTCTGGCTGGCAGTGGGAATGCTTGTCTAAACATTATGATGGGGTGGGGATGAGATCGAGTCAGGGGCATCCTAGACTATATCCCCAGATCTAATGAAGTCATGTTACCTTTGATGGCCTGTTCAGAACAGACGAGGGCTCCCTGAATTGTGAGCCATGGGATTTGGTGGGCAGTGGCAGCCACAACCCACTGTGGGTCATGGGGGGGGAGGACAGCTGAGAGGCAGGAGCGGCTCTGGGGGGCTTCCAAACAGAGGACACTCCTAGAGGAAGCAGCGGGCCCTAGAGCTGTAGCAGGCAGGCTGCCTGGTTCTGGCCTCCCTCCCTGAACAGCAGACAAAAGGGGGAGCGGGTGGGAGCATGAGAGCAGCACCCTGAAGGAGTGGGGAGCACTCCCCCCCCCCAGAAGGCTAACTATTGGCACATCCAGTCCAGCAACACTCCCTATAAGCCCCCAACCCCAGAGGCTGCCTTCATTCCCTCCCGGCAACAAAGCTAATGACACTCACTGCGGGCTCTTAGTCTAAGTCTAAGATGGACCCTTAAACCACGCCCTCCAAACATTTGTGGGGAAAAAACGACAATTGAATAGAGACACCAAGGAAATTGAGTTAAATGAGCAAGCAGGAGATTTAAAAGAGAAAAAAAAAATTAAGAGGGCCGGGTTTATCTAACCCATTAAACGAGAGCAAGCAATTTTATTTTGAAAATCAAAGTAATGAGGTTTGGGCAATGAAAAATACGATCTTCAAAAGACATTAAAAAACTAAAGGGATGGGACTCCTAGCCACGGTAGTGAAGAGGGAGTGAGTTGGAAGAACAAGACAGGGAATACTTCCAGAGCCCAGTGGAAACATCATAGAAAGACCATTGGTGGTCTACTGAATTCCAGCCTCTCCTTATCTGGAGCACAGGCTGGACTGTTTCCCAGTACTCACTGCGGGTAGATGTGGCCACGTGATTAATTTCTGTCCAATGAACGCAAGCGGAGGGGCTGGGCCCCTTCTGGACTGAGGGCCTGCTTCCTGGAGGCTGTTCCCTCTCCAGGTGGGGAGCTGGGGAAGGGAGAAATAATCAAGTAGAAAATGGAAGAAAATATCAAAGAGGTAAAGAAAGACAAGACTAAAGTTAAGGACCCATTGAGTGTCAAGCAGGATGAAAGGAAAGAAAAAGAGAAAGAATTCCTGGCTTAAACCCTTGATGTGAAATTTCAAAACACAAAGGATAGAGAGTAAATCCTAAGAAGGGGAGTGAATGAATAAATAAACTTAAGAAAGGGGGATTAAACTAACATTGGTTTTCTCTCTTGGCAAAAGAGAATATGAATGACAATGGAGCAGTATATTTGAAATTTTGGGGAAAACTGCTTTGAACTTATAAGGTTATACCCAGCCAATCTGGTAAGTCAAGTGCAAGGGTGAAGTAAAGACATCTGAAGGGAGAAAGTTCTGTTTACCACTGACATTTTTACCTGTGAATTTATTTGAAAGAATTGCTGAAAGATGTACTTCAGCAAAATGAGGTATGAATCTTAAGAAAAAGATATGCATTACAAGAAATATGTGAATAAAGATACCAGTAAAACTCAATAATTCCAAATCATTGATGATATTGTCAGTATATTATATTGATTATGTTATATATAATTATAGTAACCTGGAACAAAGATTCTAAATAATCTCAACTTTGGGGGGACGTGATGAGGAAAATAGAAACATGTTTAAAATGGCAATAATATGAGGCACCTGGATGGCTCAGTCGGTTAAGCATCTGTCTGAGTCTTGATTCTGGCTTAGGTCATCATCTCCGGGTCTGTAGGATGGAGCCCCATGTGGGCTCTATCTGTGCTGTCAGCATGGAGCCTGCTTGGGATTCTCTGTCTTTTCTCTCTCTGCTTCTCTGCCTGCTCTCTCTCAAAATAAATAAATAAAGCTTAAGAAAAAATTGGAAGTAGTAAACCCCTTTTTTTCAAAAAGAAAAAAAATTGAAATCAGAAATACAACTCTCCTGGGGTGCCTGGGTGGCTCAGTCGGTTAAACATCCGACTTTAGCTCAGGTCATGATCTCACGGTTCATGGGTTCGAGCCTCACGTAAGGCTCTGTGCTGACAGCTAGCTCAGAGGCTGGAGCCTGCTTCAGATTCTGTGTGTCCCTCTCTCTCTGGCCCTCCCCTGCTCAAGTGCTTGTGCTCTCTCTCCCTCAGAAATAAATAAAAAAAAGACATTAAAAAAATAAATACAAGTCTCTTTTTAAGAGAGGAGTCATGTTTAATTAAAGGGAAACTACAAAGCAGATCACTTGGATCTAAAGATGTTTTGTATATTCAGGTAATATATTGTAAGTTGCCTTCTCTGTGCTACAATGAAAATGGAAGGATGTAGTATATTTATGACTCAGTGAACTAAAACACAGAATCAATTTGCTGACAAATTTGATTGATGTTAAGCTCTCAAGTAAAATGAAATTTTATTCTGCTCTAACTTTATCACGAGTCATGGATCCTCCCCACTGTGTTTCCTGATGTTCAATATAAAGATGTGACAATTATCTTCGTTATAAAGATGTCCTTTATTACCCACTTGTTTTTCTACTGAGCATGTCTTTACTCATCAAAAGTTTAATCTCTTAACTCACAAATGCATGTGCGCATAAAGGCTTTTGAAACATATTTTAATCAATTTTGTAAAACATGACCGCCAGCAAAGGAGACAGTGGTTATTCAAAAATTGTACCTATTGTTAATCACTCCAGATGTAATTGACTCACTTCCTTTCCTTCCTTCCAGTTTAGCACTAAATTTTTTGTTTTCCCACAGTGTTATTACTGGGAGTTGCAATAGTTTATTCTGCTAGTTCTCCTGGCTATATATATTTAATATAAACTTGAGTTAAAAAGAAATGCTAAATAAAAAAAGTAGTGTCAATATCAGATGTTGGCAAGGATATGGAGAAACTGGATTACTCATGCATTGCTGGTGGGAATACACAATGGTACAGCCACTCTAGAAAACAGGTTGGCAGTTTCTCAAAAAGCAAACAAACAAACAAACAAGCTAGACTTGCAACTAGTATTTGGACCAGGATTCTACTCTTGTATATTTGTCCCAGAAATAAAAATATTTTCACCCCAAAATGGAACACAAATGTTTATAGTGCCTTTATTTGTAATAGCCCCAAACTATTGGAACCAACCCACAGGTCTTTCAATAATTCAATGGTTAAATATATGGTACATCCTTACTACGGAATACTTCTCAGCAATAAAAAGAAACAGACTATAGCTACATGCAACAACTTGGGTGAATCTCCAGAGAATTGTGCTGAATGAAAAAGCCAAACCTAATAGCTTACCTACTGCATGATTCCATTTAGACAGCGTTCATGAAACGACACAATTATAGACATGGAGAACTCTTAGTGGTTGTCAGAGGGTAAGGAGATGGTGGGAGCAGAGGGTGAGAACAAGAGGGTGTGGTTATCAAAGGTCAACAGAAGGATCTTTGTGGTGATGGAAATATTCTGTACCTTGACTATTTCAATGTCAATATTCTGGTTGTGGTATTACACTGATTTTCCCATGAGGGATGGAGATAAAGGGCACAGGGGATCTCTATGCTATATCTTAGAACTGCAGGTGCCTCTATAATTATCTCAAACAAAAGTTTCTTTTTTAAAAAATGTTTATTTATTTATTTTGAGAGAGAGAGAGAGAGCGAGAGTGAGCAGGGGAGGGGCAGAGAGAGAGAGAGAGAGAGAGAGAGAGAGAATCCCAAGCAAGTTCCTCGCTGTCAGTGCAGGGCCTCCTGTGGGCTTGAACTCACAAACCGTGAGATCATGACCTGAGCCAAAATCAAGTCAGACGCTTAACTGACTTAGCCACCCAGGCGTCCCTCAAGTTAAGTTTCAATTAAAAATGTGCTTCTGAGAATTTCTATATATATAACCCAGCTTAGAATTTTGTCTTTGGCATTAAGATTCTCTTGTTTGTGTGGGATGTAAATTATTGTTCATATATTTTACTCTTTTCCCCCACATCTCACCAGAAGAGTTCCTGGATCTGTTAATGTCAGTGGTAGCTCTGTGTCCTGTTTTGGCTTTAGAATCGGTGGAATACAGTTCCTTGCCCCCTGACTTTGTGCTCAGCCGTGCAGCTTGCCTTGGCCAATGGATGTTAGCAAATGTGACTCAAGTAGGGCTGGCAATGAACTTGCATAGTTGGGCTTATCCCTTGGCACTTCTGTTATTTCCATGAGTGAAGCTTTTGGACTTTCCCATCACTTGGGGGGCCCAGAATGAACACAGGTGGAGGAGCCTAAACCTCAGTGAGAAACCAAGTCCTGTCACACCTGCAGCTCAAAGCAGAGCTGCGCCATCAAGCCCAGCTTAGGTCAGCTGAACCCCAGGTGACCTGTGGTTGTTTGTATGTCACCAAGAGTTTTGTGTGTGTGTGTGTGTGTGTGTGTGTGTGTGGTTACTCAGCAATAGCTGACCTATACATCATTGTATCAGGTAAACATGTTAGGACAGCACAACTGAGCACAATTTGAGATGAGGAATAGAATAGAGTGGGTTCTTCATCCAAGACGTATGATAATCTGGTGGATATTTTACTTAAAATCCTATCGGCACCCATTTTGGGAGTTTCTGGATCAAAACTCCTTTTATAATATGTCTTGGGGAGCTAACTCTATGTCCAGCGTATAGAACATGTAGACCTACTTAAAAATACTTGTTGAATAACTATGGACTGTTTGAACGAATCTCAGAAGGTCCCAGAAGGCAGGGCCTGGGATTGGGGAGTGGACATAAACAGTGTAGGATGGACTGCTTTGATATTTCTCCCCTGTCTTCCAAAGAGGGGCAGTCGATGCACTGTGGGCTGGTAAGTCCACTAAGGTAGCAAAAGACAAGGACTATAAGCCTCTAGGGGAATGACGTCTCTTTTTCCTTGTCTTTCTCTTAATCTCTGCTAAGGAGGAAAAATGCTGCTCTGAGCCGGTCAGCTTCAAGATCCTGGATCACACTGGGGAAATGGGCTGGTGGGCATGTCTTACATTGCCTTTCTTTGAGATAGAGTAGAGAGGAGGAGCGAAGCGCTGGTCAGGAGGGGCGGGGAAAAGGCACCGACATCCAGCCTCACCTGGAGAGAGTTGGGAGCAGGGAGCCAGGGAAAGGCCAGCTGTCTGGGGTGGAACACAGGAAAGGTGTTGGTTGCCAGCTGACATCCCTTATCTTTCTCTCCTGTGGCCAGAATAGGTTATTTTACAGCCTCGCCTCTTTACGGCCTCAGGAGGGAGCAAAGGCAAACAAAGAAGGAATGATTCTGCAGGGTCTGGGGAGTCACCTCCCACAGCAGATGTGCTTTCTTTAGCAGCCCTGTCCGCTACCTGAAGAACTTTGTGGAAGACCAGGCCTTAGGGGCTGCCTGACCTTGAGGTCCCTTGTTTATATCTCCCTTTCAGGTGGCTTTGAAAAAGACTGTGAATATATCCCCATCCTTGAAACCTCTACCTCCTTGCCAGCTTGTCATGAGCGAAAACCAGTCATGGCTCCATTTTACAGATGAGGAAACTGTGGCTGGGATGGGCGTTACCAAGCTGCTTTATCCTCTGTGCTGTGGAAGGCTACTTCATTTCTTCAATTTATTCTTCTCTGCAATACTTGTAATTATTCTTTAAAAGAGAGAAAGCAAGAAACAAATGGGCTATAGTCCTATTGCTTAGATAACTGATGTTTACACTCCCCACCCCCATTATTTCTAGAGGTTTCTACTTTCAATTTCTGTCTTATTCCATGAAGGTGAAAAAAATTTTTGTTCTTATTTTTAAAGTATCTGATTTAAACAATCTAAAACCTACAAAAAAGTTACAGGTGAGGATAAAGAACATTAAAAAAAAATTCTGCACCACTTGAGAGTAAGCTGCAACAAGATGCCTCTCCCCCAAAGATTGGTTTTATTGTATATTTCTTAAAAATTTTTTAAATGTTTATTTAGTTTTGAGAGAGAGAGAGAAACAGAGTGTGAGCTGTGGGGGGGGGGGGCAGAGAGAGAGGGAGACACAGAATCCAAAGCAGGCTCTAGGCTCTGAGCTGTCAACACAGAGCCTGACGTGGGGCTCGAACTCATAAACTGTGAGATCATGATCTGAGCCAAAGTTGAACGCTTAACCCACTGAGCCACCCAGATGACCCTCTTTTTTTTTTTTTTTTAATGTTTATTTATTTTTGAGAGACAGAGCTTGAGCACACAAGAGAGGGTGGGGCAGAGACAGAGGGACAAAGGATCCAAAGAGGGCTCTGTGCTGACAGCAGAGAGCCTGATGCGAGGCTCGAACTCACAGACCGTGAGATCATGATGTGAGCTGAAGTCAGATGCTTAACCAACTGAGCCGCCTGTTGCGCCCTTGTATATTTCTTATGGAGGAGGACATTCTCCTACTTACCAAAGCACAACCATTGTGATTCAGGTGATTAGCATTGATATATAACTACCCTCTCATCCCTAGGCTCCATTTATCAGTGGTCTCAAAATGTTTAGACTTAGCTCTCATGAATCTGGTCTCCTTTATTCTGGAATAGTCTTTCCTTGAGTTTCATGGCTGAGACATGTTCCAAGACTACAAGGCCAGTTATTGGTAGCCCATGCCTCCCTTTGGGCTAGTCTGATGTTTCCTCAAGATTGGGTTCATTTTTAGGCACCGCTGGCAGACATATTATGAGCAATGATGTACTCTTCTGGCATCCGTTTATGGGTGCCTGATTTCAATTTGTAGCGTTAGTGACGGTGGTTGCTTTGATCACTTTGGTTAGGGTGGTGTCTTCCAGGCTTTTCCACGGAAAAGCGACTAATTTTCTCTTTGTAATTAATAACTATTTATGGTGACACTGAAGCCATGTAAATATCTTGTTGTTCATCAAACTTTCACTTTATCCATTTAGTTATTTACATTGGAGTGGACTCATACATTTCTATTTTATTCAATGGGCTATTATCTATTATTGTAATTGCTTATTTTAATGCTCACATTGTCCCAGATTTGGCCAGTGAAGGTCCCTTCTGGCTGGCCTCCATGTCCCTTTAACATGATTCTTAGAGCACTCTGTTACTTTCCAGCCTCCAAGGGTCTTTCAGGCTCATCTTGTATGTTCCCTGTCCTTTGGATTCTTTTAATGGAGAATGATGGAAGCTATGTCTGGTGCTAGGAGTGCTCATTGTTACTGGTGTCACTACTCCAAGGCTCTCTCAGTGGACAGAGCAAGGAGATGTGTGTGTGTGTGTGTGTGTGTATCTCACAACTACATTCATGTTTATATATACAGATCTCCCTTGACTTACAATGGGGTTATGTCCTCATAACCCCATTGTAATTTAAAAATAACGTAAATTGGGGCGCCTGGGTGGCTCAGTCGGTTAAGCATCTGACTTCGGCTCAGGTCATGATTTCCCAGTTTGTGTGCTGACAACTCAGAGCCTGGAGCCTGCTTCAGTTTCTGTGTCTCCTTCTCTCTCTGTCCCTTCCCCACTTGCACTCTTTCTTTCTTTCTCTCTCTCAAAAATAAACATTAAAAAAAAAATAAATCCAAAATGCATTTAACCAACACCTAAATCAAACATTGAAGCTTACATGGTCAGTACACTTATATTAGTCTACAGTTAGGCAAAAGCATCTAAGGTGGTTGAATATCATGTAATTTATTGGATCCTGTGCTGCAAGTGAGAACAGAATGGTTGTAAGGGTACCGTTGTTCAGCGTCGTGATTGCAGGACTGACCGACAGCACAATATCACGAGAGAGCAAGGAACCACATATTGCTGTACTATGAAAATATCAAAATTCAGAATTTAGAGTACCATTTCTACTGAATGTGTATGGCTTTCACACTGCCATAGGCTGAAAATTCATTTAAGTTGAACCATGATAAGGCAGGGACCATCTGTATATTGGAAACCATAAGTTTATACACTACCTTCCCTTCTAAAGTAAAACCACACGGCTCATTCTGTTTTTCCCCTTCTGTGTTTGTAACTACCTTCTCCATTGGTGAGAAAACCGGCTCCCATTATCTTTTTTTTTTTTTTTTTAAATGTTTTATTTATTTCTAGGAGAGAGAGAGAGAGACAGCGCGAGCAGGGGAGGGTCAGAGAGAGAGGGATTCACAGACTGAAACAGGCTCCAGGCTCTGAGCTGGCAGCCAGCACAGAGCCCGACGCGGGGCTCGAACCCACGAACCGTGAGATCATGACCTAAGTGAAAGTCAGACGCTCAACCGACTAAGCCACCCAGGCGCCCCTCCCATTATCTTTAATATATTTGCTTTACTTGGTTGATCCCCCTGCGTGGAGCCAGTCTCCCCTTGCAGATCTCCCTCTCACCAGCACTTCAGTCTCCTTGGGTGGTGGCTCTCCATCTCGGCTGTCTTCTTCTCTCACATTATATTTGAGCTCTAACACCCTGTGTTGGGTTGTCAATTCCCCACCTCCCCACATGGACACTCTCTTGTCCTGTCTTGACACCCTATGTCAGGCCCCCCCATGGGGTGCCATTCTTCATGTGCTTGGCTCTGCCAGGGCTAGGCTGTTGTGGTTGCTGCCCTATCCCCTGCACATATACTCCTCCTCTGCCGGGTCCCATCCCCTACTGGCTCACCCCTTGCCCCTTGCAGGGACGGGAGGCATCTTCTCACTCTACTTGGGCTCCAACTCCCTGTTCTTGGCCACCAGTCTTCCTAACTCTGGCCTCACCTTCCCTCATGGGACGCCATCTTGCTCTGCTCTACTTAATGGCTTTTGGACTATATCAAGGCATTTGGAACTGATTTTGGACATGGATATGGGTGTTTGGAAGGGAAGGGAATGGAAGAAGAACAGCATACGTGCTTCAGAAATTTTCATTTTGAGCAGCACCCAGGAGATCTTTTCACTCTACATCTCTGGGAAAGTTCTTTTATTACTGAGAATTCCCTGTGCTGGCTACTCTCTGTTTACACTCCACCCAGGTCCATTCTCCACCATTGTTCTGGCCTTCTTTATGCTCAGAGAGGCTGAACGATCCTTGTTGGCTGGATTCCACGTGCCTTTGATCAATGGCAGGAGCCCACAGGAGACTAGGAGTGGAACAAGTTGGTATACTTGCTCTCCTACTTCCCTGTGTGTCAATGCTGAGTCTCCGGTGACTGTGGCACGCCTCCAGACTATACATCTCATTGGGTGACCTTTCCTCTACAGTTCCCTGGCTCTGATGACACAATTTTCCTCCCCTCGCTCTTTTAGCTGGAGGGTGGTAAACTGCATTTGCTAGTCTCTGAGTGCCTCACCATTTCTCGTTTTCCCCTTACCCCGATCCACACCTCTATAAGTTACCTTTCAATTAATGCCTCTTCATTTGGCTATCTGGGGGTGAATTCTGCTTCCTGCTTAGTCTATACTGATAGACCTTTGCTTTCATTTTCTTGGTTCTCCCTTCTTGGAAATTTTATTAATTGGATAATAGATCACTTGCATTAATCATCTGTGTCTCTTGTTTTTGCTCTTAGATTTTCCATCTTTTTGTGTTTTTGCTCCATATTATGAGACATTTCCCTACCTTGTACCAACCATCCCTTTCAATAAAGTGTTTTTTTTTTTTTAACTTCAGCAATCATATATTTCATTTTCAAGGTTTCTTTCTTGCTTTCTAAGTCGCTCTTGTTTCCTAGCAATCTGCTCTTGTTTTACAACTCTAGCAATCTTTGCAGTCTCCCTGGGGATTAATGAAAGTGTTTGATCTCTTAAAGTTCGTTTCTGGCCCCCTAGTCACTTCAGTCTTATTTGGGGTCAGTTATTTTGTTTATTTATCTTGACCTGTCTCTTTTGTGCTGTTGGTTTTCTAAATGTATGGGACTCTTCGATTCTCTGTTCATAAGAATGGGAAAACAAGCCAATTTTCCTGGATAGCTGATGTGGCTTTCTTTTGCTATAGCTCTTCTGGGAGCAAAGCAGGACAGCTGCCCCAGAGCTCTCTGTGTCAGCTTGCTATTAGAGTGAGCACGTGGTGGGGCGCCTGGGTGGCTCAGTCAGTTAAACCTCCGACTCTAGATTTCAGCTCAAGTCATGATCTCATGGTTCATGAGTTTGAGCTCCAAATTGGTCTCTGCATTGACAGTGTAGAGCCTGCTTGGGATTCTCTCTCTCCCTCTCCTGCTTGTGTGCTTTCTCTCTCTCAAAATAAATAAAAAGAACTTTTTTTAAAAAAAGAGAATGAGCACATGCTGGGGCAGGAATATTTCACAGAGGCCTGGTTGTATGGGCTCGGTCTCCAAGAGTGAGTAGAAGTTTTCCAAGTGTAGAGTGAGCTCAGTGAGTCTCGGCTGTGGAAGTAACATCTCCACAGGGCTGGATATGTCACATGCATGATATTCCGTAAAAGTGAAGAGTGTGATGGAGAAGGAGTCTAGGGGAAACATGCTAGAAGGGTTTAAGGACAGACAGACTGACCTGAGAAGCTCACCATGCATGAGCGCGGGGCCCGTTAGGACCATGTTGGACTAACTCAGGTGGGAGTGTGGGTCTGGAGACTGCTCCGTAGCTGTTGGGGGGAGGGGCGGCACTCAGGGAGGCAGACGAGCTCACAGAAGCCCGGGTGTAACAGCCACAGATGTCCAGGGCATGTTTCTTGTGCTAGGAGCTGTTCGCATCTCACCTCATTTGCGCTTACAACAGCCCTCGAGGTGGATTTTATTATTAGCTCCATTTTACAGAAGAGAATTCAAGGAGAGTTGGCTTCCAGGCCCTGCTCTTGACCACTCACCACACCGGATCTTAAGGTGGTGATAGAAACCATGAAATGGGCCTGATTTCAAATCTCAGCGCATTGCCAGCAAGGCAGTAGTTGGGATCCTTCCTTCCTTCCTGACCGTCGGCTTTCTCATCAGACCAAGCAGACCTTGCAGTGGACTAAGGGTCAATCTGCAAGCTCCTGAGGGTCAAACACGCCTGACGGACTAGTGCTTGCGTTCATCTCCAGGTTGATTCACGGGGAACATGCATAAGGGAGTGGGAAGCGAGGTCCATCTCTAGACTGTTAAGGAGGCTTCATGTCCAGAAGGTCAGACAAAAAGCCAACCACTTCTGTGACTCAGGGAGGACCCTGTCGAGCCCCTCCCCGAGAGACTGCAGAATTTAGCCTGCCTGGCTGGCAAGACCTCCCAGTCTGGGGTCCTGACCCCAGGCTCCCATGAGATGGGAGGTACTGTGGCCCGCTTCTTGCTGGTTGCCTCTGGGGTGGGGAGCTTCAGAATGGCCTGTGCTGGGTGCCCAGCTCTGCCGCCAGAGGGTGCTGTTTCCTTCCCCAGCAAGGCTAAGGGTCTGCCAGCTCCCTTCGTATCTGTTAACTAGGAGCTCAGCTGTGAGGTGCTCCTTCCCCTTCTCAGGGGCAATACGTGGGGGAAGAGGAGTTCAGACTGTGCTCACATCCCAGCCTGGCCATCTACACTTTGGGTGACTGAGCCAAGTCACTCTACTTCTTTGGGCCTCAGACTGAGAAATGGGATGACCATGCTTCACCAGGTGGGCTCGAGGCTGGAATAAGAGCACCTTTCACCACCTGAAGAGGAGCCACTGCCTAGCTGCCTGCACCCATCCTTCTCTCTCAGCTCCTGGGCTCCTCTCTGACCCACGGGGCAGTGCTTCTCAAGTGTGAGCCCCTGCCTGAAAGGGCTCCCCAGGAAGGCCTCGGGGTCAGCTCAGGCCCACGCAACTGCTCCATGAGAAGGCGGTGACAGAGCACAGGGGTCTCGAGAGCTCACTGCCAGTTGAGTAGTCTCTGGATAGGAAATGTTCTTTGCTTTAGACTCCAGGAAGCCATTATTCTGATTAGGTCCCGTGAAATGCACACCTGCCTTCCTTTGGAGACACTGGTGCCCTAGGGATGGGGGATGAGGTGACAGGGATGCTTGCATGCCACCTGCCTCTGCCGCAGAGTACAGAGGGGCTGCAGGACTGTATCATAGCAGAAGGGTCGTTGCAGGGCCTTTGCGAGCAGAGGTGTGGGTTTCGATCTGTTTCTTAGCTGAGTGACTGTGGGTGAGTTGCTCAATCTTTGAGTCTCACTTGGCTTCATCAGTTAGGTAGGAATGAACATGCCCACCTCTTCAAGCTATTGTGGTGATCAAATAAAGTCATGTTCGTAGAGTGCACATGTGCCTTAAGTGGCAACTGCCATTCCAGAAGGGGCCACAGCCCACAACTCCGGGGCCATTTCCATAGGTGAATAGTTCGTTAGGGGCTACCTGGGTGGAGCGGCTGGGAGGTGTGTGTCATGTTCTAGTAGAGTCGTGCATGTCCAAAATCTCCTGGTCTGTTAACTCTCAGGAGGCTCTCCAAGCACACACTTGATTTTACCATGTGGCCTCCTTGGGGAAGAAAATGATAAGTTAGTGTACTTAAAACAGGAGCGACCTTTGTAACAATTCCTGTTCCCTTGCGGCCAAGCCCAGTGTCAACCTGGGTGCTGATGGAAAAGCGCTTTCTCTGTTAATTCTCACTGCAACAACCTTGGAGACTCTTCCAGGACCTAGAAATCCGTCTTGTTCCATCTGTGCTTCTGGAAGCCTCCTGGCTAACATTCTCCAGCTGCCTCCTGTGGTCTCCAGGGGCTGAATGCCTCCAGCCTCAGGGCCTTTGCTCTTGCTGCGCCCTCTGCGGGGACTACCCATGTAGAGTTGACCCACAGCATCTTACTCTGCACTAACGCATTGGCTTGTCCCTTGTTTGTCTTCCCTCCCGGGACTGGGAGCTCCAGGATGACACAGGACAGGGACCCTGTCTTCGTCCGCTCCGTGTGCCCAGAGGGAGAGCCAGGCTCATAGGAAGCCTGCAATTAATTAATATTCGTGAACGAGTTTATGAAAGGCAGGTCTTCTTAGGCCCATTTCATAGATGAGGAAACTGAGGTCCGGGTAGGGAGCGCACCGCGGGGTGGGCGTGTGGGGAGACCGGGGTGTGGGGCCGGCGGTGGGGCTCGGGGGCGCGGCTCTCGCAGCGGGCACCTGGGTCTCAGGGCGGCCGGAGCGTCCCCGTGGGCGGGCGCCGGCTGCAGACTGGGCGGGCGCGGGAGCGGCGGGAGCGGCGGGGCGGGTGGCGGAGGAGAGAGTCCGGCGAGCCAGCGGCAGAGCGGCAGGGCGGCTCCGCTCCGCACGCAGAGAGCGCCAGGGCCGCCAGGGTGGGTAAGCGGGCTCGGGTCCCGAGACGGGCCCGGTGGGTGCAGGGGCGGGGACGCCGGGGGCCCAGTGCGAGGGGTCCTCCGGGAAGCCGTGCGCGCTGCCTGCACGGAGTGCCTGGGGAGGAGGCGTCGGGCGGGCTTCAAGGAGCCCAGGGTTTAGAGCCACGCTGCCTGGGTCAAGGGTGGAGAGCGGGGAGGGGGAGTGCGGGGAGGGCAGGGGGGCAGCCCCAGCTCCTCGTGAGGACTTGGGCTCCCATAGCCTCTGTCGTCCTCCCCTGAAACGTGGGCGGCTAGCTACCTCACCCTGTGGGCTGCGAGGAGCCGAGGTAAGGGGTGCATGGCAAGTGGCTGCGTCCCTGGGGCATTCGGAGACCAGGAGGTGTTTGCTGAAATTTCAGGAAACAAGATAGACGCCCTTTTCCATTCTTACTTCATTGCGAGATTGATATGATTTATATTAGGTCTTAGTTTTCCTCTGAGTGGTGGGGAAGGCAGGCTGCAGGAGAGACCTCCCCCAGGGGTTCGGGTGTCCCCCTCCCCCCCGTCTTGTGAGCCGCCTGAGAAATACAACTGGAGGCATCATTTTACTGCCATTGCGCAATAATCCCCTCCCCCTCCCAGCCTGGCCACCCCCCTGTCCATCTATCTGAAGGACACAAGATCTGGTCCTCACTGGGCGTCTCCGAGGTGTGCAGCGAGAAGCGAGGGACAGTCTTCATATGAGATCCCTTGTTGGGGGGGGGGGGGCTGGTCTCCCAGAAGGGTCTGAAGGGGTCACTGTGCTGCTGCTCAGAAACCCTGGGGAGTGGATGTGTTCACCCCGAGGGTCATTGCACTGCTGGAGGCATTGGATATGCATCCCCCACCCAACCTCCATTGCGCCCCTCCATTGCCACACATGAGCTTGTGTCCTGCTTCAGCCTAACGCTCCACTTCCCTTCCCTTCTTTTCAAAATCTGTCTGGCAGGGCCCGGTGCCGGGGATTTCAGAGTCAGACTGACTGGGTTCCCAGCTGTGCCACTTACTGGCTGTGGGACCTCAGGTGGGACCCTTCCTCTAACTGGGTCTCAGTGTCCTCCTCTTGAAAATGGAGCAGATATTAGATTGAACTGCATGAGTCTGCCATGTTTGCAAGGCAACCATGGTTGGATACCGACAATTTCACATGGTTCAGGCTAGGAATGCCTTCTTCCCAGGGCTGTGGTGTGGATTAATGCTCAGTGGAGTGTCAGGCACCCAAAGCTCAGTGAAAGCTGATGTCCCTTCTGCCCTCTGATTTCAGGAAAGCCTGTGCTCTCCAGAGTGAGGCGAGCCCCCTCCCTCCTTGGGCTCTCTCCTCCAAGCCTAGGCACCTGCATGCCCTCTCCTGCCTGCCCTTCCCAGTCCCCTCCCTGCTACTCTGGCTCCACCAGGCTCAGATCCTGCCCCTCCTTGAGTGCAGCCTCTGGGGCTGTTTGGGCATTTTCCAGGATGCCGGGGGACCAAACTTGTCCCTCGGCATCCTGGGGGCCTCATCTATAAGCAGGGCAGTGCGGGTGAGGGGCTGTGCGAGGCCTGTCGTGAGTGTTTCTCAGGCTAGTCACTGGCCTGTGGACCGGGTGGTCTTTGGCTCTGAAATGCACACGGCGGCGGGAGTGTGGCCCTTTCCAGCCCTGGGTAGAGATGGGTGCTCAGCTGTGGGGCAGGGCTCGGAGCGGGAGGGCGCTGCAGCAGGGCTGGTGCCCTTTGGAGGCCGGGCACTGGGCAGAGGATTGGAGTAGGGGATTCGTCCCAGCCCTGTGCCCGCCCGCAGGACTTCCTAAAGAGGCCCTGGGTCAGAGCTGGGGCCAGGTGCACTCAGGGGCCTGCGCCAGGGTTCGTAGGACTGCTGTGGACAGTTCCTCCTGGGGGAAGGGAGCAGGGTCCCCTCCGGTGGGGTTGGTGGTATGTGTGGGAAGAGAAGGAAACTGACGTTCGATGAGCACCTGCTACATGCCAGGCTGGTCTTGTTGCAAGACGGGCAGCTCTGCTTCCCAGGAGGTGGCAGAGAGAGCTCCTGACCAGGATCTGGTCCTTCGAACTCTGTTCTTTATCCAAGGGATGAGATGGAGACTGAACTGGAAGAGTCTAAGGGAGGGGGATCTCCAGGGTCCTATCTTTCGGACGCCCCTCTTCCCTGTTTCATTCCCTGACCTCGGGGAACCAGGCCGTCCTACAAGTGTTACCCCCCCCGCCCCATACGACTGAGGAAGCTGAGGCTCAGAAAGGTTCAGTGACTCTCCCAAGGCCATTCTGCAGATAGGCGGCAGCGCTGGAATTTGAACCCAGTCCAAGCACCCGGGCTGCTGGCCTCCCTAGGTTCCTGATAGGTTTCCCTGCTGTCTTCCCAGATGCCTGTGGTGGCTCTATCTGTGCAACAAAGGACATGTTCTTGATCCCAGGGGCCCTCAGACAACTGGAGAGACAGGCCTTCGGCCTGCTCTTGGGTGAACCCTGCTCCAAGCAGCAAGGTGACCCGCTG
Source organism: Hyaena hyaena (assembly GCF_003009895.1). Taxonomy (NCBI): domain Eukaryota; kingdom Metazoa; phylum Chordata; class Mammalia; order Carnivora; family Hyaenidae; genus Hyaena; species Hyaena hyaena. The sequence goes on along the minus strand of NW_024080710.1, from coordinate 2,960,696 downwards.
CCTGCAGCCACTGGTGTCACTCTGACCATTCCTAACCCGGAATCCCGAAGTCCCAATTGGTGGAGTTGTGGCTGGATCATGGTAGCTTTGCACCAGGCCCTGGCGGTGTCTAAGTCCAGTCTCTTTCCCTACTCGATTCCGCTCAGGAGCACCTGCCCCAAGGCAGCCTCTGTTCTGGGAGCCCCCCGCCTCTCAGCAGGCTCTATAGAAGGAACCCAGTGTTCCTGCTGACCCGGGGCTCTTGGGCCCTGCAGTGGGCTTCTGGAAATCATCAGTCGTGTGCAGAGGGCTCTTCTGGGGTGGAGGTCATGGAGTGCCCTCCGGGTGGGCCACTCCCAGCCTCTGCAGAAACATGCAAGGGCTTGCTGGCAATTTTTCTCCTTTCTGGGTGTCCCCCACCCCCACCCCTTGACACTTTCCTGCTTTGCTTTTCTCCCAGTTCCTGCACTTCCTTCCTCCACCGGGTCCCACAGGGTGCTGGGAAGGACTGGTTTGGGTTCAGGCATCCATGTGGTCTAGTCGGCAGGGACTGGTGTGGGGTGTCCTGGACCACTTGTGACCGTCCCTTGTGTTAGCTCATTTTTTTAAATGTTTTATTTATTTCTGAGAGAGAGAGAGAGAGAGAGAGAGGCAGCATGAGCAGGGGAGGGTAGAGAGAGAGGGAGACACAGAATCAGAAGCAGGCTCCAGGCTCTGAGCTAGTTGTCAACACAGAGCCTGATGCGGGGCTCGAACCCACGAACCGTGTGATCATGACCTGAGCCGAAGTCAGATGCTTAGCCGACTGAGCCACCCAGTCACCCCTGTGTTAACTCTTTATGGGTTCTCTGAGAAGGGGTCTGCAAGCCTGGCGGACCCCCAGTGCCATCTTCTTGGGCCTTCCCTTTCCTCCTGCTCTGGCCCTTGTCCTCAGTCTATTCACTACATCCAAGTGATCTTTCTGGAATGGACTCGGCCTTGCTGGCCAGCTTGTGGTGGCTCTCCCGTGTTCCTGCTCTGGCCTGCCTCTCTGGCCTCATTGCTTACCAATGCCTTCCACCAGCTCGGGGATCCAGTTGTTCTGAACTGCCCGCTATTCTGAGGAGGCTCTGCTCTTTCCTGCCCCCCGCCCCCCACCATCTTTGCCCATGCTGTCCCCTGCACATTGAGTTCTCTCCTCTATCTTGCCCATTGGGTGGTTGACTCCCTTTCAACTTTGGGGCCATGGATCAATGTAACTTTCTCTCTCATCTTCCGGCTTCCCCTCTGATCTCCCTGCTCACAGGCATCCCATTCCTACTGTTTATTGAGTGAATGAGTGAATGATGAAGTGACAATTTTCTGGAGTTTCCATGAATTCTGCTGTGATCATGCTGCCCTTGGCCAGTTTGGAGCCGCTAGTATTGCTCCTCACCATTGACTCAGCCCTGGCTGATAGTCACCCAGAGCCTCGAGCTTCTGTCGCATTTGCTGCTTCTGAACACAGTGCATCCACTACGGTTTTACACAGCTTTGGCTGCTCTTGGAGTTGAATACTGGGCCTTGCATCTGGCCTTGCTATGTTTCATTTTGTCAGGTTCTGTTCCAAATAGCCCTTTCTGCCAGAAAACTGTGGTGCCAGAATTGTACTCCTGCCTGTGAGACTCAGCAGTCAAAATAATGAGACTGTAAACTGTTAGTTGAATTTACAACTTGATCTTATAACTGGCCAAATGTACCTCATCTTTATAAGCCAAATTAAATGCACGGTGAGGGATGTTTGTGATAGTTGACAAATAGATTTTACTGCTCCCTGGTTGATTTTGGCCATACTCTATAAAAACAGCCTTTAAATTAGCACTTGATGATGAAGAACATATATATGTTCACAAATGGACATGGCCATTATGTAGGACTTAAAGAATATATGAAATACGGTCTTCCTCTTTGAATAGTATTTATCAAAATGGGGTTCAAGGACCATGTGCACAGGATCACACGGGCTGTTTGTTAAAGTATGGACGTCTGGGCTCCATCCTACACTCTCTTAACTGCCTGTCCTGGTGAAGGGCTCTGGAGTCTGCACTTTGGACATGCCCCTGGAATGGGTCTCATGCTTCCTGAGGGCTGGGGACTCCCGAGAGCTTACTGACACCTAGAGATCCTACAGGGAAGGTGTATCACAGCGGTGTGTGCAATGATCTGGTGGCTCTCCCTGTCTGAATATCTGTCACTGGCGTTACCGCCTGGAGACTCTGGAGTTCACATTCCAATTTGGTCTTGACAGAGGGTCAAGGAGGAGACACCAGGGGAAAAGAGATGGGCTGTGCCAGGGCATGGAGATGCAGACCAGGCTGCTGTGTTTGGGAACTGCAAGCTGTTTTGGGTGACTTAAGCCTGGGTGGGTCAGTGTCATCCATAACCTTGATCCTACACGTGTGTAGCATGATGGGCGTGGGGAGAGAGCCAGTGGGCCAACGACCCAGTATTTTCATACCTGCAAGTTTTCAACTCTGCCATGTGTCCCCTGAGAAACAGGGCTGACAGAGCAGGTAGGGGCTGAGACCAGAAGGGTGTACTGTGTTTTGAGTTCTGAGGTTTGGTTCTATTCTCAAGGACATGGGGTGCTGTGGAAGGACCTGAGTACACAGTGGCATTTACTGCTGTCTCTATATGTAAGATGTGAGAAGAGGATTTCTAGCCATGCTCCTTAAGCAGTTCTGTATTTGAACTCTGCTTATGAAAATAGTTTATCATTAAAATAGCCTGGAAGCCTGAGGTCAGAAGGAGTTTGTATAACAAGTTCTGGCATCAGACCCGGCTTCGTATCTGAGCCCTGTTACTGATTAGCTATGTGACTGTGGGCAAGTTGCTTTACATCTCTGAGTCTCAGGTCCTCTAGGTCCCAGCAGCCTTGGGATGGGAGAAGCTAAGACCCTCTCTACCTGGCCTCCACTTCTCCCTGGAGTCTGTACAGGAGGCATGATCACTGAGAACCGTTTGTCTGTTTGCTTTGTAGGCACTGTCCCTGAATATTCTGGAATCTTCTCACCTGCACCATGAACGTCTCTCACTTCCTGGCCTTGCTGCTCCCAGGATCCCCACAGGGTCAAAACAGAAACAGGTCCAGGGGCATTCCGTACAACTTCTCTGACCACTGCCAGGATTCTGTAGACCCCATTGTCTTTATTGTCGCCTCCTACAGCATCGAGACTGTTGTGGGGGTCCTGGGCAACCTCTGCCTGATATGTGTGACTGTTCGGCAGAAGGAGAAGACCAATGTGACCAACCTGCTCATCGCCAACCTGGCTTTCTCTGACTTCCTCATGTGCCTCATCTGCCAGCCACTCACGGCCATATACACAATTATGGACTACTGGGTCTTTGGGGAGGCCCTTTGCAAGATGTCGGCTTTCATCCAGTGTATGTCGGTGACAGTCTCCATCCTTTCGCTTGTCCTTGTGGCCCTGGAGAGGCATCAGCTCATCATTAACCCAACAGGTTGGAAGCCCAGTGTCTCCCAGGCCTACCTGGGGATTGTGGTCATCTGGCTTATTGCCTGCCTCCTCTCCCTGCCCTTCTTGGTCAACAGTGTCCTAGAGAATGTCTTTCACAAGAACCACTCCAAGGCTGTGGAGTTTCTGGTAGATAAAGTGGTCTGTACAGAGTCCTGGCCACTATCCCACCACCGCATTGTCTACACCACCTCCCTGCTGCTCTTCCAGTACTGCATGCCCCTGGCCTTCATCTTGGTCTGCTACGTCCGTATCTACCGGCACCTGCGGAAGCGGAAGCGGGTGTTCCGCAAGGGCACCTACAGCTCTCGGGCTTGGCAGATGAAGCGGATCAATGGGATCCTCGTGGCGATGGTGGTTGCCTTTGCTGTGCTCTGGCTGCCCCTGCATGTGTTCAACAGCCTAGAGGACTGGTACCATGAGGCCATCCCCATCTGTTATGGCAACCTCATCTTCTTGGTGTGCCATCTGCTTGCCATGGCCTCTACCTGTGTCAACCCTTTCATTTATGGCTTTCTCAACACCAACTTCAAGAAGGAGGTCAAGGCCCTGGTGCTGTCATGTCAGCAGAGTGCGCCTGTGGAAGAGTCTGAGCATCTGCCCCTGTCCACAGTGCACACGGAAGTCTCAAAAGGGTCTCTGAGGCTCAGTGGCAGGTCCAACCCCATTTAGCCAGGTTTAGGACTTCTCTCTGCCATGGTCATTGCCAAGCTCCTTCACTTAGCCAAGTGGGCCAATTGCATCTTTCCTGGCATCATTACCGGCATTCTGGTGGATGCCATTCTTACTGGCTTTCTGGAGCCCAGAGAGGCTGGCAAGAACCCATTTTTGCCGCCATTTGCATTGTGAAGACTGACTTTCAGATGGTTCAGCCACTTGTTCCTGGGGGAATTCTGAGCATGGATTCTGCAGGTCACGGTATGCCTTGCAGCCTGAGCAGATGCCAGTGCCAGAGATGGTCTGCTTGCTGCAGATGCTCAGCCTGGGAGCCCAAGGGTTTCACCTCCACCAGGGAGACTGGGAGGTCACTGTGGACTCAGGGAAGGAGTAGAGGGGGTCAAATCTCTGGACCTTGGCCAGCCCTTCAGTTCTTGGAGAGGTGATGTTTGTGGACAGGCTTTGTAAGTGATAGAGAGGTCTATGAAGGTAAGTTATCACATCCAGTTGCAGAGAATGGATCCTGGTAACCTTGGGTCCTCCAGTTCCTCTGCAGGAGGAAAGTCAGCCCTGAGCAACAGGAGTCCCAGTATTCACATCCTGCTCCATCTTCCTCTTTCACGGCCTCTGCCACTTCATGTGGAAATAAGCCTGCAAGTATCTCCCCTTGATATGCACCTTGAGGGGGACATCTGCATTGTCATAGAGCTTGTCCTCCATGCCTAGGACAGGACCTGTGCAGGGAGAGGGCTCCAGCAAGGTTTGCCATGGCAGGCTGATGATCAACATGCCCTTGCTGAGTGCTCGGCTGAGCATAGGTGCCCAGTGCCATGGTCCAGCATGGGAAGGGCTCAGGTTGCTGCTGCCACACTCTCTTACCTTACCTTCCTAGCCTTTAGGGCCTCTCCTGACAAGGCAGCAGGCCAGGGACTCTGTGACCCTCCCCCGTGCTGACCTACTGACGAGGCTGACGGCACTCAAGGTTGTGACTCCAGCCTCCATTCCGCACTCTGACCACTAAGCTGACTTGCTCTAGGTGATTTACACCGTTGTTCCAAAGCCTCCCCAGGCCTTCAGTAGGGGCAGGGACAGGGTTTCTTGAGTTTGGCTTAATGGGTACTGGCTGAAAGGAGTAAGGGTCCTCCTTTCCCCAGCCCACCAGGGAAAATGGAGAAACAGCTACAATGAATGTGAATATCTCACTCATGGAGGTCTTGCCCCAGTTTTCTGGCTGCTGAGCCAGATCCAGGGCTTTATGGATTAGACAGGTGTGTGGACCAGACAGGTCAAGGTTGCCTCCAGGCCACTTTTAATGGGATGCCCAGGTCTGGTTCTGCCTGTTCAGTCCCACCTACCTTCTGGCAGAGTGGGCAGTGGCTAGACCCACCATGGCCTCCATGGGTGGGGTTTTCAGGTGCCCAGAGCCCTCAAGGAGTCTCACTGGGAGGCTGCTAGGCCCGCTGTTGTCAGGACATCTGGCAGGGGCCAGTCAGCAGAAGATGGAACAGTCATGTCTGACTGTCTCTCTGACCTGGCCCCTGACCGAGAACTTGTGCAACCAACACTCAAGACACGTGATCTTTGAGCCACCAGCTCCCTTCCTGGAGCTGTTTATTTCTTCCCAGCTTTTGGTTACATCTCTCTTTCTGTTCCTTTGTTGGCTTTTGTGCTGGCTTTTGGGATAGATTTTGAGCCACTGTATTGGGCACAGCTTGTGCTTGTCCTCTGGTGCCATCTGCTGCTGGCTGCTCCAGGTAACCACCTGCCAGCAAAGCCCAGACCCTGGGGCCCATCCCAGGAAGATGTCACTGACCAAGCTCCCCAAAGAATGTGGAGGCCTCAGAGACCCCCAGAGGGCATGCAATTGCCTGGAGTTTATACCTCATCACTCAAGTCAGTGGTGCCAAGATGCTTGGGGACAAGGATGCTTTAGGGTGTTCACATGCTTGAGGACAGGGGGACTGGGCTGGGCATCTGGCAAAGGTGCTTGGCATTAGGAATTGGGGTAGTGGGTGAAAGCTTTGTTGAGCATCTTCTGTACTCTGGTCACATTGCTTGGGTTGACACAACTTACCTGGATGGCTGTCTCCTGCTCCCAGTTCCTAATGACCCTTGGAGTTAATCTGGTTCTCTAGTACCCTGGGACCTTGCTGCTCAAAGTATGCTCAGAAGACCAACAGCTTCAGCATCACTTGGAACTTGTTAGATATGTGGAGTCCCTATTCTCACCCAAGACCTACTGAATCAGAATCTGCATTTGATCAAAACCCCTATGTTAATGGTGTGCATGTTCAAGTTGGAGAAGCTCTGCTCTAGGAAACAGAGTGCCTGGAGCCTGGAACCATGTGGTGAGCACCTATGGACACCCACTCTGGGATATTGAATAGAGCTCTAGGAATCCTAGTTCTGGAAATAAGGCTTTAAAATGGTATTGCTGAAAAGGCGGGTTATTCCATTGTAATTATTTGTCTCTTCTCTGTCTGCACTTGGACATATTTCTTGTGAGACCTGTTCATTCCTCAAATAAATATTTGCCAAATGAACAGTTTGTGCAGTTGCATTCTCAGTGACTGTGCCCCTCTGTGTTCTGCTTTGTTTCCCTCCAAACTGTATCGTTCTCCATGTTGCTATATGTCATTTTTGACAGCTGATTAAGGATTTAGAAGACATGTGAGTCTTCTGGTACTTCCGAATGATATCTCTCTTTAGGTCCTGGAAGGACCTCTCTCTGTCCCTGCTAATGGCCATGGCCCTGATTGTAGTGGGGGAAGCCTTTCTTCAGAGGAGCATCAGGGCTGGAATTGGAGACTCATACTCATGAAGACCACCAGGGGACCCTTAGAGGGCGCAAAAGATTATTGAACCCTGGTGGTGGGAACATAGATCCTGCCTCACTCTAGCACTTCCTTTTCCCAGGAATGACATTGGCTTATTTTTTCCCATTATAAAAGAGTGAATCATATAAATTCCTGAGAATGTGCAAAATATACAACAAAATGAAAAAGGAGATCACGTGATGCCACCTAAAGGTACTCATTGCTTACATTTCGGGGAGTCATTTCTTCAGTTTTCATGTACAGTGTGTTAGTTTTTTTATTTTTTTTATTTTTATTAAAAAAATTTTTTTTATTTATTTCTAGGAGAGAGAGAGAGAGAGACAGCGTGAGCAGGGGAGGGTCAGAGAGAGAGGGAGACACAGACTCTGAAACAGGCTCCAGGCTCTGAGCTGGCAGTCAGCACAGAGCCCGACGCGGGGCTCGAACCCACGAACCTCGAGATCATGACCTAAGCGAAAGTCGGACGCTTAACCGACTAAGCCACCCAGGCGCCCCGTGTTAGTTTTTTTTTTAAAAATGTGGTGGATATCATACTGTAAGCCTATGCGTATTTATACATAAAAATATTTTTATAATCTTTTTATGTTTAACATTATAAGAAGTTTTTAAAATATAATTTATTGTCAAATTGGCTTACAAACAAACCCAGTGCTCACCCCAACAATGCCCTCCTCAATGCGCATCACCTATTTTCCCCTCTCCCCCACCCCCTCATCCACCCTTAGTTTGTTCTCTGTATTTAAGAGTCTCTTACGGTTTGCCTCCCTCCCTCTCTGTTTGTTAACTATTTTTTCCCGTTCCCTTCCCGCATAGACTTCTGTTAAGTTTAAGAAGTTTTATTCATTCATTCAACAGATATGTCACACACATGGTAGGTGCTGGAGATACAGTGGTAAATATAATAGACATTGTCCTTACTCTTATGGAGTTTGTAGTCCAATGATTAGGTCCATCCTGCATCCTTAATTGTTATCTGTTGTGGCATATTTAGATGTTTTCAGACCTATTGGTTATAGTTCTATGATGAACTTCTATGCAGAGAACTTTTTCTGTATTTGGAATTATTTCCTTAAGAGAGATTTCCAGAAGTGGAATTAGTGGGCCAAAGGGCATGGACATTTTTCAAGGCTCATGATGTGTACTGCTAATCTGATTTTCAAAGAGTCTGGAATGGTTTGTGCTCTGTGACTAGTGCCTGCTTTTTCTGTACCCCAGCCACTGTTGAGAGGTTACTATTAATGAGCAGATCTCCATTGTTCACCTGATCCTGTCCCCGCTCACCTCCTGAACATGACTCCAGCATCCTGCATTTTCTGGGCTCTCCTTTACATAGGACTCCTCCAAAGACTTGTCTAACCTTGAGGTCTCTGCTTCTTCTCCTTCCATGCTCTTTTGTACTCACATTTACATCCAAATAGCTCTTGCCAAGGTCACCAGTGACCCCCATGTGCCAGATCCCATGGTCAGTTCTCGGTTTTGTCTTTTGTGACCAATCAATAGCATTTGGCAATTGGTCAATCCCTTCCCCTTGAGTCTCTTTCTGTGTGTGGCTTTTTCAGGACACTGCACTCATGGTTCTGCCCTGCCTCGCTGGGCCCTCCTTCTCAGGCTCCTTCCTGGGCTCTGGTCTTCCTGCCCTCAGAGTATTGGTGCGTCCCCCAGGAGACATGGAGGCCCACCTTTGATTCCCTGGGCAGGCTCACCCAGTGTTCTGGCTTTCAACACCAGTGAATGTTTACATGTCTAATGTTCCTAAATGTGAATCTCCAGTCTGGACTTCTCTCTGCTCTTGGACTTGTATATGCAGCTACTGCCTTGTGTTTACCAGACCAAACGTGACACGTTCAAAAGCAGACTTCTGATTTACTGCCTTGCCTCTTCTCCCTCAGTCCCCTCCCTCCTTCCCTTTCATTAAATGGCAGCTCTCTCATTTTATTTGCTTGGGTCACTGTCCTGGGATCAACCTTCTATTCACAGCCCATCCAATCCACCAGTGAGTTCTGTAAGCTCTGCCTTCAAAATGTACTCAGAATAATCACTTCTCACCTCTGCTGGCTCTGCCACCTGGTCCAAGCCATCACCACCTCTACCATGAGGACTGTGGTGGCCTTCTGTCTGCTCTCGCTTAGGCAGAGCAATGCTTTGAAGTCTAAGTCAAAACCGTTCCCTGGCTTTCTCTCACTCTCAGAGCCAAATTCACAGTCCATGGCCTGCCTAAACTGGCCATCTGCTTGTCTCTGACCTCGCTTGTTATAGCTCTTCCCCTCTCCCCCTCCCTTCAGCAGTGCTGGCCTCTCTGCTGATCCTGAACCCTCTAAAATTGCTCCTACCTCAGTCCTTTGTACTTCCTACTCTTGCTACTGCCCTCTGATATCAACATTTTCACTCCCTTGGTCCCTTCACCTTAAGTGAACCTTTATCAGAAGATTGCTTCCTCCACCATGCTATATGAAAATACCACCTTCTCACTCTGCATTCCTACTTTATGCCACAGGACTTAACATCCTATGACATGCTTATACACGTTTATTGCTCCATTGTTGAATCCCTCACTTTCCCCTTAGGATGTAAACCCCATGAAGACAGGAACATCATATATTATATATTTATGATATGTTATATATTCTACCTTTTTAATGGTGGAGTGCAGGCATTTGATTTTGTAAGATTTGGGTCCCAAGTGAGCTAGCTGATTATGTGACTCTGATAGGCCCCCTCTGCACCTTGGTTTTTGATTCTCCACCTGTAATGACACTGGTTGCTATGCATTTAGAGTCCCAAATGCTATGCTAGACACTCTACAGGCATTGCTTCTGCTCAAACCTGCGATTGGGTAGATGAAGAAACGGGTATAAGGGTAAAAAACTTCATCCAAGTTTACAAAAAAAGCCAGATTTGAAACCTCATTTTAGATTTCAAAGTTCATGATTAGGACTGTTACAGCAGGGAAGAAGGTTGACCAGATGACCTCCGAGCTGCCTTCCAGCTTTTAGTTAAAGAGTTTGAACTGTATGGGTGATGGAAAGAGACCACAAAGGGCTTTAAGTAGGGGAATGGCCTGGTCAGGTTACAGTTAGAGAGATCAGTGAGGCTGAATTGTTCTGGGTCATGCTGAAGTAGAAGCGGAGGCAGAAGCTTATTGGCTTTTCCTTTATTGGAGAAGGTAATCCCGGGGAACAAAGTGCGGGACACAGGGAATGAGACAGGAAAGGAGAGAAAGCCAATACAAACATGTGTTATTGAATTAGTGATTTTTTTGAAAGGCAACAACTAAGTACTCAATCTATTGTGTAACTCTCAGGACAATCTGTCTGGAAAGAGAAAGAAGTAAGAATTTAATAATCGATCCCTGTGTTTCATTTGTCAAAAGTGTGCCCCATGGAGCTGTGCATTTGTAGACACTGAACACACTTTCATGTGAACAGAACAGCTTCGGGGAGAGGTGGGATGTGTTGTGAGGGTATAAGGTGATGTGGCATCGGGTTGCACATCCAGGAAGTCGATAAGAGCCTCACAGAGCTGGATGATGCAGTGGCCACTGGACCAAGTGGCAGGTGGAGACAGAGGATCTGCAGGTGGGCATAAGCAGTTCTGATGCAGGGCAGAGCTAGAGGTGGGATGTCTGGTCTTATCAGTTGAATTGTATCTCCCACTCCCCAATTCATATGTTGAAGTTTTAACCCCCAGCTCATAAGACTGTGACATTATTTGGAAGTGGGTGTATTGCAAATATTAGTTACAATGAGGCCATGCTGGATTAGGATAAACCCCCTAATCCAATATGATTTGATTATGGTGTCCTTATAAAAGGAGGAGATTTGGATACAGAGACACACACACAGGAAGAATGCAAGAAGAATGAGGATGAAGGCAGAAGCCTGGGAGATGCTTCTACAAGCCAAGGGAGGTCAAAGATTGCAAGCAAACCATCAGAGGCATGGACACATTAATCCTCACAGCCTTCAAAGGAACCACTGACACCTTGATTTTGGACTCTCGGCCTCTAGAATATTGAGACAACACATTTCTGTTATTTCAGACACCAGTTTGTGATACATTGCTATGGCAACCCTCGCAGACTAATACAGGAGGGTAAGATTGAAGGCAGAGAAATCCATCCATGTGAGGTTTGTGTCAGCCTCATGTTCAGTTGCTGGAGACAGACCCCAGCTCAAACTGGTTATGCTGAAATAGGGATTTATGGACCCATGTAATGGGGTGGAGTTCTTCCAAAAGAACTTCTTTGGTTTTAGGCTGGATTCAGGGTTCAAACAATTACATCAGGGCTTTCCTTTCCATGTCCCTTTGTCTCCACTTATTTCGCTGATCCCTTAATTCTACTGGTTTCTTCCTGGCCCTACACTGTTTACCCTACAGCCTCTACTCTATGGAGTAAGAGGCTCCATAACTCCTACCATTTGTCTTCACGAGCCTAGGGAGAAGGAGCATAGCTTCCCCCATACCCAGTCAGAGCTCTGGGGAGGATTCCAATGGCTCAGTCCTGAATAAATGGCCATGGCCAAGTTCCTGCACACTTTCTTTAGCCAGGCCTGGATCCCTTGACCATCCCTGGATCAGGGTAGTGGGGCCAGCCCCACTTGAATCACATGGATGTAAAAGGATTACTACAGCAAGGGATAGAGGTGGCCTCCTAAAAAAGCGATACCTGGCGGGCAAAACAAAAAAGCAGAAGTGGGCTTAGAGAGGAGAGATGGAGTGGAAAGATTCTTAGGTGTTGAATGGACAGGATGACTTGGGTGTGGCAGAGAGAAGGAAGATTCCCAGGTTCCACACTTGGGCAAGTAGGTGTAAATTGGTGTGTTTAGTGAGATGGAGCAGAATTTAGGGGATGGGGTAGTTTATCTTTGGACATATTGTTTGAGGCACACTTGGGCATGCCTATGGATGGTCAGATACTTGAGTCTGGAGCTCTAGGGAAAGCCTGGGTCAAGGCCTGACAAAGCCATGCAGATGGGCATGAGATTGGGGTGTGGGGCTGGTTTGGAGCTGGGCATGGGTCAAAGGAATTCTGGTTACCTGGAACTGAATCTGGTTGGGGTCCTGGGACATGGGGTAAGGGAGTGCCCAGCAAGGAGGCCCTGGTGGACAAGGCAGAGTAAGTCAGATGCAGGAGCTATTTTCCCAAAACTGAGCCCAGAGATGACATCAGGCAAGTTGTCCAGGTAAGTTTTCCTAAGGCCTCCCTTTAGAGAATCAAGGACAGCTTCATAGTCAGACTTCTTAACTGGAAGTTGGGAATTGTTGCTGTGACTTAGTGCTTTGCAGGGATGCAATAATGCCTGAAAAAATGCTGAGAAGATCTGGAAGATTTCTCAAAGAAATCTTTGACTTCTACAGCTTGTTGAGAAGAATAAGCATAGCTGTCACCTCTCTTTAACTGGGTCATGCTGACTTGGGACAGACATCTTTTGGTGACAAAGCTCTTGGTTTGGCCTTTTCTGGCATTGGGCTTCTCCCCAGAGTAACTCTTCAAGGTTCTAATACATTTTTTACAAGATTGCCAAGTACACAGACATGGACCAGACTGGAGCCCCTGGATCCTAAGAAGACACTGGAAGGCGTTTGCAGAGCATATTAGGATGCTTTCTTTATTGAGCAGCAACCAAGTACTTCCTGCCCTGGGCAGCTGAGAAGGCATCTGCAGGGTGAACTTGCCAGTGAACCACAGAGCAGGGGGGTTCTTATGAATGTGGCTATGTAATCATGGCCCTTGAGGTTTCTAGTTGTTTAAATGTCACCATTTATTTGAAATAGATTCCCGTCAGACTTTGAAAAGTTTATCAGTGCAATTGTGTGTCCGCACAAAGCTCTCTTAAAATATATTTCCTTTCATTCATGAAGCTGTTAATGGGCATTTGATTAGTCTTTCTCTTGACTGCCAAGGAAACCATTCTGAAAGTAGGGCACGCATTCGGAACAAAGAGCCTCAACTCACCGGCGAACACCCTGTGATAGCCTATCTCCCTCACCAGATAGTGTGCTTTGCAATGGCCCAGCCTGTTGCCACCTTGCAAATGTCACTTGCAGCCCCTTTTGGGTATTATGACTTCAAGGTGCAGGGTGGAGAAGCTACAAAAGATTTCCCAAATAGAGACCCCCTTTTTCTACCTTTTTTTTTTTTTTTTTTATAGACTCACTTCTTCAACACAGAGCTGGGACAAGTGGGAGACTGTACATTACCTGGGCAGGTGTGAGCACTGGTCTTTTCTCCAGGTTCCTGGGTACTGTCAGACTGTGCTGCCAGCTGGTGGCAGGGTGTCAGTCACATCCTGGAGGAAGAAATACTGAGCTAATGGCCTGCACCCCCCCCCCCCCGCAGTTAAATATTGCATAGTTTATATAAGATGGTGAGTGTTTCACCATCTATGAAATCTGGGGTCTATGGCTGTGGGCAGGGCAGAGAGGCCTGGAGGCTGAACTTTGGGGAGAAACATATGCAGCCGGTGCATTTCATCTCTATTAATTGGCACCTTCTCTGCAGATGGCACGATCGAGACACCTTCAGACAGGCAAGTAGAAAAACAAGTACCATGTGCAATGATGAATGCATTCATAGAGTCAGGGCACAAGGGATGAGCCCGTCATTCTCCTCGAGGGCATTTGGGAGGATGTGCCTTTAAGTTCAGAGCATGGGCAGGATGGGAAATGGCTGACACTGTAGTGATCAATCAGCAGCAGTGAGTTGCAGATCCAAGGCATTTAGGGATGGGGGTACTGAGGGCAAGGCTGGATGGAGAGGTGAGACCCAGTGCCGCAGGCTTGCATCCCAGGCTAAATTGTTTGAGTCTATCAGGCTGGTGAGGAGATGACACTTAGGTGTCTTAGCTGGGGGTCCCATGCTTAGGTTGAAGGTTAGGAAAGCCACTTTTGACTGCAGTGAGAAGAGTCAGGAGTGATAACTAACATACTCAGCTTATTTCTGGTTTAGCTTTTCTCTGTAGGCTGGCCTTACACAGGGGCCAGTTTCTCGCAAAGCTCCAAGGAGGCTGGCCCCAGCAGAATCCCGAAAAAGGCCAGTCTTGGTGGAACACTGCTGTGTCCTCAGCTGGAACTCCACCCTCCCTCATGTCAGAATGGGGCCACTGCTCCCCAACTCTGAACACTGAGCTCTAAGAGCAGAGCAGATGACCAGACTCCTGCTATACCACACTCCGATCAGATCCCAAGCCCTGATCCCACCAGCAGAGGGGCTGGTGCTTCCCTAATCATGAAAGCGTAAGGTCTGGGGTCCCTTTCCTGGAGTCTTGACATCGGCCAGCTAGATCCCTATGCACTGCCTTGGAATGGGTCAACACATTTGTTCCTGAGCTTATCTCTGTGGATTTCCCCCCACTGAACCCGGCTCTGGCAGGCTGTGTGTGGGCAGCCAGGTAATTTTCCCTTGTTTGCATAAGGAGTTTGGGCCCTGAGGCCATTTCCATAGCTCTTTGGTTCAGCTTGCTAGAGGGAGGCCACTCTCACTCACAAGCACCGAGTCCTGATGAATGCAGGCACGGGGGAGGGGGATGCTGCATGCAGGACATCTTGAGGATGGGGGCAGGTGCTGCTGTGACACCGACCTCCTCCTCAGCCCTTCTCCCCGCTTCCCAGATCCTCTCCCAGAACACACCCCTCAGGCCTGCCTCTCGTCCAGAAGTTATGAGGGCTCTGTGTCTAGTTCCGAGCCACACAGGGTATGATTTGCTGTCCAGAAGGGGTGACTAGAGGTCATAGAAGCCTTCTTACATCATGAGAGTCATCTTCTCATTGTAGATTCTGTGTCACCAACTCACTGAGAAAGGTCTGGAAGTTGCTAACACTGAGTCTCAGTTTCTGTATCAGTCAAATGGGGGGCTTGGACTAGAATATTTTCAGGATTCTGTGCTCCTTTAGAAGAGTCCATGATTTCTCCATCTTGTGGGAAATGGAATAATTCTGTAGCCCTCTGACCTCTCCATGGAATGAGGCAGGAGCCCTCGCCGGGGCCAGCATCGGGACCAATGAAAAGAATTCCCAGTACATGGTGGGAGTTGCCTGAATCTTGCTAAATTCATGGTCTCATTTTCATGAGGACTGTCTTCATTTTTTTTTTTTTTTTTTTTTTTTTTTGGCCTAGTATCCACAGGCCAGAGCTCATTTCCATGGCTCGGTTAGTTAATTTCGTCATTTAAGTTAGTGTTAGCCATGTCAGAGCTGTGCAGTTGGCCATTAAAAGCCAGACGACAGCATCATCAATCTGAATTATTACTGAGCACTGACGGACACATGGTGTTAGATAGCGAGCCATAAATGTCCAAAGTGTTGAGAAAAAATGTGGGATGAGAGGGGTCGGAGACTCCCACGTCACACTACTGCCAACTTGTCCTGCCAGGCCCCAGCATGCGGGCCTGTGTCCAGCATCCCATTCTGTGACACTCCGGGGACTCAGAATGTCAGCGCTTGAGTCTGGCCAGGCGGCTTCTCCATGGGGCCCCACGCCTCCTCCTCTCCCCACTGCCTGGCCGGAATTGGCCCGAAGCCTGGCACTGGCGAGTGTCAAAGTATCGGAGCCTGGAGGTGGGTGACAGATCCAAAGCATGTGAGGATTACTCTTTTTGGGAAAGTTTATTCCAGAATTAATGATATCAGAGGTCTCTAGTCTTCCAGCTAACCATCTAAGCCATCCTTATACTCCTTCTCTACAAGCTCTGTCATTCTGACCTACAAATCCTGTGAAGCACCCCATTGGAACAATTCTTCCCAACACTTGGCCAACCCGTTTTGGATCTTTCCTCCAAAGCCAAGTTCTTCTGAGAGTATTCTACACTCGTGACCACCACTTCCTCACCTCCTTGCTATTCAACTGATGGATGTTTTATATCCACAGCTGCTGAAGTTGCTAACCATAAAATCCCAGATGGCATGCTAATCGCTCCATGTTTGGGTTCTCCCCCTCCTAGATCTTTGTAGCATTTCATTCTTGGTCTCGCATCTCTGAAATCCCCTCTACTGTTTGCTTCCATGACAGGACTCCACCCCGTTCTCTTAACTCTGGTTGTTCCTTCACAGGTTCCTCTGTCCCTCAAATGTCAGGCTTTTTTCTGGTTCTGCCTTGGCTGTCGTGTCCCACCCAATATGCTTCCCATGAGCAATTGCATGGTGTTCCTTTGGCTTCAGCTGCTCCTTCAAAGATGACAGTTCCCAGATTACACCTCCCCAGACTTCACTTACTTGCTGCTTGACATCCCACACACACCTGAAGTGCACGTCCAAAGCAAACAAAACCTTCTCTTGTATTCTTGCTGGATTTTCCCTCATGGTTACTCCTAACACCAACCATCTGATTGCCTAAACCCCAGCATCGGATTCACTTCTGTTCCTTTGGACTATTGTAAGCCCCCCCCCCCCCCCCCGCCAGGGTATCTCCACGTCCGGTCTTGCTATCTGGCAGATTAATCTTACTCTAGTCCTTGGAGTTTGACCTTGACTTTATCATTTGGTAGTTCCCACCATCTATAGGATGGAGTCCTAATGCTTTTACGTGGCCCTTGGGCCATTTGTGGTCCACCTGTAGCTGGCCTTCTCATTTTCTGTTCTAACCTCCACCCATCCTCTGCTGCAGTCCACCACATTGCTTATTTTCTCTTCTTCAAACATGTCACACTTTGCCCAGATTGATGCGTGTTGAATCCCTGCACACTAAGTTTTCCTTCTTTGAAAACTTTCCCCTCTCCCTTGTCTCATTTTCTGTATGCCCAGAATACTTTGTGATGTCTTAGTTGGCCACTTAGAGAGTCTTAGAACTGGATGGAAGAAAGAATGTTTCTTTGTCTTTTCACTTGGCAGTAGCCTCCTCAAGCAAAATGACTAAGCCTTTATCTTGTGGGTACCCAACATACTGCCTGGCCTTGAGTCAATGCCCCATGAAAGAGTGGTATGATATCGTCCACCACAAACAGACAAATGAGCTTTGAAGCTCAGAGGTGAGCTAGGCCTTGGGGAGGAGACCAGGAAGAGCTGGGCTGGCAACCTCTTTTCCCGTACAGTTAATTGAGGTTATGGTCGTCTCCAGCTCCAGCATGCACAAAGCAACTCTCCATACAGAGCATTTAAACTAGGCTTTGGGGTCCAGGGGCCATTTTTTTTTTTTTTTTTTGTATTTAAGTAATCAGGACGGTATAATACAAATTAAATGAGAGAGATAGATAAAGAGGGGGAAATAGAGACAGAGAGAAGGGAGAGAGGAACCTAGGCAGAGCACTGTTCTCGGCAATTTCTTGGCCATGATGGAAGCAAGTTCTCGATCTCGGGCTCAGTACTTTATCACCTGATCACACTTCCTCCACGTTTCCTCAGGCACAACTCTTGACACAGGAATCTACAACATTTGTGTGTATCAACAGAGACCAATTAACAAATGCTTGTGTTCCTGTGTAAATATGGAAACTTCCTTAAGCAGACAGGGGTAAGCAGACATTTGGCCTAGAAATAGAAATAGCAGCGAGATGTCAGCTGCTGCACGCTCTGGGCCACCAGGTGCCTAGACACATTTGGGGTTTCTGGTGAGTGACCTTTTCTTGAAACAAATGCTATCTGTGTGATTTATATTTATTCGTAAGCTAAAACCAACTTTGACTTTGTCTAATTTAAACAAAAATTAGGAAACACAGAGGAACCAAAAGAAACCTAAACCGCAGGTAATGACAGTTAACATTTTAGTTTATATACATAGTCCCTTTTAAGTTCTACTTATTTATTCACACAGATTTTAGAATTAACTTATCCTAGACAGTCTTTTATAACATTCTTCTCTTATTTTATTTTTTAATATATTTAATTCATTTAATTTTTTAATGGACCTAGAGCATATTATGCTAAATGAAATAAGACAGAGAAAGACAAATACCACATGATCTCACTTATATGTGGAATATAAAAACCAAGCCAAATGGACTGACAAACAATAATAGCAACAACAAAAGAGAGGAACAATGTCATAAATAAACCAGTGGTTGCTGAAGGGAAGGAGGTTGGGGAAGAAGCGAAATAGGTTAAGGGGACCGAGGGGTGCAAAATTCTAGTGATAAAATAAATAAGTCATGGGGATAAAAGTACAGCACAGAGAATATAGTCAATAATTGTAATAACTTTGGTGACAGGTGGTAACTATACTTTCTTACGGTGAGCATTCCGTAATGTATACAACTTGTTGAATCCACTATATTGTACACCTGAAACTAATGTAATAAGTCAATTAAAAAAATAGACCCCTTCGTGTTTTTTCAGTCTCCCCTCATGTTGCTTTGAGCAGTTCCATGGTCATGGTCAGCTTCCTTGAAGCTAGCACGTTCTTTAGCGCGTGTGTGTGCCAGATGTGTGTGCTCTCTCACTTACCAGTGGGAAGGAATGGACCATGTGTGAGTATCAATGAATGAGGGTCATTCAGTCAACATCATCAAATGCCCAGCCACGTGCCAGGCCCTGGGGCCAGGGAAGGCAGGATGGCAAAGTTGCATAAGGCAGCCTGGAGGAACTCGGAGCTCATAAGGGAAACCTATATTTGATGGTAAGATTCGTGGACAAAAAGGCCTTTTTGTGTATTGTGTCATATAAGGGGAACAAACAAATGTCCAACAATCATAAAAGGCTAAATAACATGGTATGATGGGCTACAGGTTCCTAGTGAAGACTTTTTATTAGGGTCAAGGATGCTCGTAATCTGTTAAATATTTTGTTTATTTATTTATTTTCAGAAACAGAGAGAGAGAAAGAGAGGGAGACAGGGAGAGAGAATGAGTGGGGGTAAGGGCAGAGAGAGAATCCCAAACACGCCCGGCACTGACAGCGTAGAGCCTGATGTGGGGCTCCATCTCACTAACCACAACATCATGACCTGAGCTGAGATCGAGTCAGACGCTTAACCGACTGAGCCACCCAGATACCTTGGTATGTGAAATATTTTAAGATCAGGATGTTGAACCATACATAGAGTATACTCCCCACTGTTTGTCAAGTGTGCATACACATTCCTAGAAAAAAAATAAACCATTACCCTGGAGGGAAAGACTACAGTGATTATGACATTGTAGTGATCTTTTTGTTTGTTCTCTTTATATTTTTCACATTTTCCAAGTTTTCTACAATAAGCAGCCATTGCATTTATAATCAGATTCATGCCTGGCTGAAAAAGACTATTCATGAAGCTTCTTGGGGTCTGTCAGGTTCTGCTCTTCTATGGGGAAAGCCTGGTTCTAATAATTCCCTTAAGAGATCTACCTAAAAGCAAAATGAAGGGCAAACAGGCTATGGTTTTGATATGTCTGCAAAACTACTTTCTAGCGAGGCTGTGCTTATTCATCTTCTCTAATAGCCCCTGTGAGAAGCACAAGGTTTTGGAGCAGACCCCTTGGTCTTGAGGGGATAGGTGCTCTGTCTGGTGACGTTTGGTGGCAAGCTCACTTATCTCCCATAAGACACTGGCTGATCTAGCCACCAAAACTCCTGCTTATATCCCATCTTATCTCCTAACATCCAAGACGGGTTAAGAGATCAGAAATGCATGAGTTTTGACAGAAGTCTGGAGCACACTTCAGTTGGCCTCTAGCAGTACTATCTCCCAGAGCAAACTGGTCCTGCTGTTGCTATGGACTTTCTACTGCCTCACTCGGAAGTGTCAGGGTCTGCCTGGATTGTCTGTTACCTCCGGAAAGACAGCATCAGGTTTGCAGGAGCCTGGCTCTGCCGGCTGGGCTCTCTGTCGCTAAGATGCTACTAAGAATACGGAGGTAAGAAGCAAAGGGGCAGAACAGAGACATCCTGGAGTGGGGCACAAGGCAGCTGTTGACTCGGGGCAGCTGACTGTCCTGTCCCGGGCCACAGCTCCCTCACCTATGACATGCATTCTATTGTTCTTCCTGCTTAAATATCCAGCCATTTTGCATGTTCTGACATAAAGAGATGCCAAGTAAATTTTCAGGGCACCCCCAGTACCCAGATAAACTCCTCAGTGAGTTTGCTTTGTGTCATTTAAGGGTTCCAAGGGCTCTGGACTTGAGATCAAAAATTGCTTGAGCTCAGAGAGTTAGGGCTGAGATCTGGCTAGGTTAAGACTCTCCCATTACAGATGAGGAAATTGAGACCTAGGAGGATGGAGAGGCTTGCCTGAAGCTCCAGGGTCATTTGGGGGCTAGCCGAGAGGACACCATATGGAGCCCCTCACACCACCTTGCTTCCCCGAAACATCTTGTCTGATCTTGCCCCTCGGGGAGGAGCGGAGCAAGCTGGGACTTTTGAGCATGATTTCCTCACACGTATGATGACCAGCATGCGGTCCATGTGAGGCCAAGGTAGGCGCAGTGGAACAACATGCTTTCTGCTTCAAAGTGTTTGTGTGGAGGCTGGGGGATCAAAAGCCACCAAGAAGAAACCCAAGACTGTATCAGAAAGGAAAGAAGGGGACTGTCCCTTTTTGGACCCTGCCAGACCCTTAGAGGAAGGCCAGGGCTCTTCACAGGGTGGGGAGTAGGAAGGGAAGGAGGAGCAGGAATGGGCCGTCTCAGCCCTCTCGTGTTCCCTCCGAGTCTGGTCACTGAGGCCAATGGCGCCACCGTGACGCAGCTCCTGGGGTGTCACGGTGGGGCTATGAGTGGGGAGAATGGCAGTAGATTTCCCTCCTTCACTCTCTAGCGAGTCGGCTGCCTGAGTTGGAAGGCAGATCCCGCAGCCTTGCCGTCTGTTCTTGAATTGAACCACAAAATGGGCTGTGGGATGCAGCTTGGTATAGTGGAGAGACAGGGCTTTGGACATGGACTGAAGGCCCTGCTCTGCTGTGTAACCAGCCTCAGCATCTGGATTTGTCTGCTGTGTAAATGGGGGTGTTCTTGCTTACCCTGAGGCAGTATGCCAGGCCACTTTGTAACTGTCAGTCTAGGGCTTTCAATACTGGCCAGGGCTGCAGGCCTTCTGTGGGGGACAGTGCCGGGCCCCAAACCCCTGCTGTAGGGGAACCCTGCTGTAGGTTTCTCCATGGGAACCTCATACATCAAAGCTCGCTCCCAACCCCATGGTAGCCTCGGGACTCTTTCTCATCTGAGCCCTGAAGAGACTGGGCTGGAGGGTCCCCCCAGATCTCTTGATAGCTTGGGACCCTCTTTCTCCATCTCTTCTTGCCTGGGTTTCTGTCTCTCCCCCGCCCCCATTCCAGCTCCACGTGGGTCTCTTTCTTCCTTAAACACTCCCTGCTCCGTTCTTCCTCCAGATATGTGGTTCCTTCTGTGTGGAATGCTTTTCATCCCTGGAGCCCTCCCCACCCCCAACTAACCTGGAATGGGTAGCTTTCATGTCACTCCCTCTGGGACACCCAAGACTGCCTCAAGCCCTCTGTTCCACCCTCTGTGGCTCCTTGAATTTCCTGGCACAGCTATAACCATCTTTGCAGAGTCTGCACACCTTACCCCTCCTTGGTGTTTCAGCGACTGTCCCCAGAGAGGCACTTGGTGGATGCAGAACTTGGCACCTCAGGCCATGGATATGCCCTTACT
Organism: Hyaena hyaena; assembly: GCF_003009895.1. Taxonomy (NCBI): domain Eukaryota; kingdom Metazoa; phylum Chordata; class Mammalia; order Carnivora; family Hyaenidae; genus Hyaena; species Hyaena hyaena. Next base: position 2,939,210 of record NW_024080710.1, on the reverse strand, counting down.
GTAGATTCATGGATTTTACACGCTTCGGGGTCTGGTGGTGTGCAGAGGAACAGTCTTCAGTGAGGGGCCGTTGACATCAGCTTATGAATATTCATGAGTCTCTTTGTGCCCTGAACTTCCTTTGCTTTTTCACAAGAGAGGGATTTCAGGGCTGTCAGGCCAAGGATGGGCTACCTTGCCTGTCAACTGGGGCTCTGAAGATAAGACCTCAACTAGCTGCTGAATTCTGCCAGGTGCCTGAGGATTGTGTGACATATCCCTATATCCCTTCCCACACGTATTTTATTTTTTATTGCGGTTCTATGTACATGCACACACACACACACACACACACACACACACACACGGAGTCAGATGGCCCGTCAGTGCCTCGTAACATCAGACATGCTTATTCTCATGTAACACGTGTATGGCATGTAACACAGCAGGGCCAACCAGAGGCCATCTTTAGGAACTGAGAATGAATTCTGGGAAAGAAGAGTTCTCTCTCCTTCTAAATGCACCCTGAGGGCTATGTGCTTGGGGCTTCTGCTCACCATCTTGCTGGCTCACGGAGATAGTGTGTCTGAAACTGAAGCCATGCAGAGGCCTGCAGGGTCTAGAAGTGGAGAATGAAATTCTGAGGACCTTGCTTGAATTCCTGCGCCCAACTGTACCTCAAAATCCTGGTTGTGGACTTCTCAGTCAGGCAAGCCAATGAGGTTGCTTTAAGTAATGTGGAAGATTAAGGATGGTCACAAAATCTTTGACAGAGCTCCTCTTGAGAGGTGGGTGGTCACTTAAGTCAGAGGCCTGTGTGCAAGAATCAGGCACCAAGGTAGCCTGTGGATGTTGCTCCTCCGGACACCTTGGGAGGAGAGACCAGAGGTCAGAGTCTGAGGAATTGGAGGAGGAGATGTTTATTACATCTTGATCTCATTTCATACTCGGGATTCAGAGGTAGGTGCTGATGCTCTTATCCTAAGGAGGAGGCAAAGCTGCGTCAGGTGAAGGCCAAGGTCATCTTGTAAGCAAGTAGATAGATCTAGAGTCCACGCTCACCCCCTCTCCAAGTCAATTTTCCTGACAATCAGTCAGTGACCACTGTGCCCTCGTGACCTCCCATCCTCCCACCCACTAACTGACTCTTCTATTTTTCTGCTGTACAGATCTCATTACCGCCGGGAGTACGGAGCGTGGCTCCAGCCTTGCCCACCTCAGCCGCTAATGAGCGCCCTAATTTGATTGGCTCCAAATGAATGTGACCCAGAATTAAAAGATGCCAGAAGACACTGCCATAAATCAAATGAGTTTGCTTCAATTTATTATGTTTCGAATTCAATTAGATTTCTCCTCCAATCCTCTCCGAATATTAATCCAGCTGCTGGCTACAGAACAATAACTAGAAGGGCTCTTATTGTTGAATCGCAGCCTCCATGGTTCAGCTTGGGCTCGGGCAACAGTGGTGGATGGAAAACCTCAGCCTGGGCGTGGGGAGGTCAAGGGAGTTCAAGGCCAGCTGCCAAGCGTCCCACCAGCCAGCCAGCATATTTCCTGTTGGGGAAGGGATTCAAAGCAATGTACCCGGTTAAAATGGTTTAAAAATTATTTTTAGTGCATAAACACTTCAAAAGACTACATAGAAGGAGCGCTGGAGTCATGGACTTTGTCATGTGACAGGCGACAGGGGACACGATGACCCAAGGTCTGGGCTCAGCCTGCCCATAAACTCTGTGCAACGAGGACTCTGCACAACCAATCTTTCCCAGCCTCAGTTCCCCCATTTGTAAAACAAGGGGGCTGGACTCTAAGAACCGTTTTGATGGTCCTGGTTTCTGCTCTTCTCCTTTTGCGCCCAGCTGCCCACTCAGCACCTCCTGCTGGTCTATTTGGCCTGTGAACCACACCTCCTCAGGCTGCCTAGCCAGGGCTTTCTTGCTGGGCATAGGTTAGACCCGGCCCAAGGGAGGCTCTGGTGGGAGGGCAAAAGGATAGAAAGAGAGAGGGGCCGGGGCTGCATCTCTCCAACACCGCACTCCAGCCAGGAGCCCCCTTCGAATCGCCAGCTTTCCTGGCGGTTGGTGGCACTGTGGCCTCTTTGTCTCTTTAGCCCCATGGGTGGTCACACCACCCTCTGATTGCTGCTTCCATGTTCTTTACATCCCTTAGTTTTTCTCCACGCCCTGCCCACCTTATTTTAGGGAGTATTGTCATTAAAGTCTCAGGATTTGAACCATCTGGGATGAATTCCACTTCCCTCCATGACGCCAAATAACGCAGATAAGAAACCCACTTTTGATTGAGGTTTCCCATGGGGGAAGGGTCTTCCAAGCTGCCTCCAAGACAAAAATGGGGACCCCCGGGAGCTTCCCGGTAGAGCATGGGAGAGGCCGTCCCCATGGGCAGTGTCCAACCTCGGGTGGAGAGCATGGGCTGACCTGGGAGGATTGAGAGATGGTTGTTCCGGGAAGGCTGCGTCTCCCAGCCCTCGTAGAGCAGATGATGCCCCAGAAGGACAGAGGAAAGAGGGGAAGGCTCCAGACCCCACTCCATCCCTGACCCAGTTGGATGTGGGAGAGTGAGAACCCGGCCTGAGGGCAAAGGGCATGCATCCGCAGAGATCCCCGGGAGGGAGGGAGTTCTGCAAAGGGGCTGATGACAGAGGTTTTGTTTGCTCTGGAATGGGGTTCCCATGGGTACAGTGACAAGGACTTGGAGCCAGCCATGGGGGGAGAGCCTGATGGAGAGGAGTCCCAGAGCAGGAGGAAGGGAGAGGGGGAGATGGTGAGGGGCCAGGGGCTTGCCTTTGGGATGGTGATCAAAGATTACAGGGGTGGAATCAGCTAGGGCTCTGTGTGGTGTCCAGCAAGAATGTTAAGTAAATGACTGAGCCCTGGAGGAGGGTGGAGAGTGCCTTTCTGAATGTCTGGTCCAGGAGCCCTATGTGGGTGGTCAGGGACCCAGAGAGGAGCTGCAAGTCAGCCACAGGCCTAGGTCATGGTGCGTGAGCATCCTAGGGCTGTGGTCTGGCTGCCTCGGAGTCAGCAGGCAAGGCACACCAAGTTCTGTCTCAGTGGCTCACACATCTTGGTCCTAGTGCTGCCCTTTGTGTTGAGGGGAAATCTGGCAATGATGTTGACTTATTTGGAGAAGGAGCCACCACCGGGGAGGGATGGTGTCCTTGTCACTGCAGGTACTCAAGACCATCTAGAAGCTTGGAGTTGATGAAGAAAGAACCCAGAATAACCTCTGGGACCTAAATGACCTTGGGGCTTCAGGGAACTGTGACCTGCCAGTCATTAGGAAAGTCAGGTATGAGGATGCCAGACTTAGATTCTGGGCAAGTGGAGGTGGGGGTCTAGGCCAAGAGATTGAGCCCCAGGTCAGGCCCCAGAGAAGCAAAAGCAGATGGGAGCCTGGCCAGCTGCTCAGGTGGCTTGCAGCCATCTCCTAGGGTGAGAGCCAGTGGGGACTGGGGAATGGACAGTTATGGTCAGTGTTCTGGACAGACACTGGAGGCATGAGCCACATGGCCTGGGAATCAGATAAATGGGGAGGGTCAAGTCTTCTTGTGAGAACAAAGGCATCCGCCTATCTCCTGGAGAAAAAGGATGACAAGAAATCCGTTTTCTCATCCATTTGTGATTGGTTTTTAAAAATTAAAGCAGGTAAAGCTTTTTTATTTCCCTCAGGCTTGGAACATATTTTTTTATTGACCTGTGATAAAATGGATCAAACTCCTAAAGGTTCACCCTAGTAGATATGAAATGAAGTAGTTTCCTTCTTAAAAAGCATAACTCAAATATTAATAAAGTTCATTCCAAATTATATATATTTTTCCTTATGATCCTAAAGTTTCATCCCAAATGGAGTCACCATACTAAATATCAGTCAAATCCTTTTCAAAGCTTATGCTGTCTGTCCAAATATTTAAAAATGTTTTGCTATCACAGTGTGTCTGGTCATTGGCATAATACAGACAAATAGGAACAAATCAAACAGGACAGAAAGGTTTATGATGAGGGAAAGCAGACTCTACCCTCACTCTCGAGCAAACTTCTTTTAAACATTTCCATTTTTAGTACTTCTAGTGGGTACCTCCGTAAGTCTCAATAGCACGTATATGTACTCTGAGTCCTTGACTTGTTATCTGTAGAAAGTTTATGGATCCCTTACAATGAGACATGAGAAATTGCTCCCTGTACATGCCTTTCTTTCCTCCTTTCATTATCCTAAGGTTTCATAGTTTTTCCACAATTATTTTGAGTTCTTCCATTAGTCTTATAACTTTACACTCTGTAATTTTCCTTAATTCTGTACTTAGTCAACCTCAGTTAGGGTAATGGACCGTGGTAGGCAGTTTTGGGCTGTTCCCACACTTACCACCCGTCTTTCTTTTGGGAAGAACTCTTCCCTTCTTTCCCAGGGGTGTGTGAACACACTCCCACTGGCCAATCAAGTGCATGCCCTCCCCGCTCCCCAGCCATGGGTGTCAACTGCTTGAACCCTGGGCATGTTTTCTGATGCAGGCCGTTAACAATCCAGAGTGTATAATGTTAAGTGAAATAAGTCAATCAGAGAAAGACAAATACCATATGATTTCACTCATTTGTGGAATCAAACAAACAAAACAAAGAAAGAAAAAACAGAGAGATAAACCAAGAAACAGACTCTTAACTATAGAGAACAAAGTTGATGCTTTACCAGAGGGGAGGTGGGTGGGGATATGTGTGAAAGAGGTGAAGGGGATTAAGAAGACCCTTGTCATGATGAGCACTGAGTAATGTATAGAATTGTTGAATCACTATATTGTACATCTGAAACTAATATATCTGTGCATGTTAATTACATTGGAATTTAAAAAGTTAATTAGAAGAAAAGAATCCTCCCTCCCTCGTACTTTCACTACTAAAATCTTCTCTGGGATTACCTCCAGTAGGGAAATGGAACATTCATGCTGCTGGTGTCCCTCTGGACCACTGTGTGCCGAGATCTTGCCTGAGAGGACCAATCCAGAGGTCCACAGCAGTGAGAGAGGGAGCCACAGAGAGAGATGAGTTCCAATGATGACAAAGAATGGTAGCTCGTCTCTCCTGGAGCCTAGTTCACCACTTGACCTTCACAGTTATGCGAGCCTGAACATTTCATTAACTTCAACCAGTTGTATTCACTTTCTGACCATTACAGCACTAATCACAGCATAGCAAACTCCCATCATGTATAAGATGAAATGAGAATCAGCAATTCTGCTTCCAGCATTATTGTTCTGTGGCTGCTATAACAAGTTACTACAAACATAGTGGCTTACAACATTATAAATTTTGCAGTTCTGGAGGTCAGAAATCCGAAATGGGTCTCCCTGGGCTAAAGTCAAGGCATCTAGATGGGCTGTGTTCCTTCTAGAGGCTCTGGTGAGAGTCTGGGTTTTGCCAACTTCTGGAGGCTGCCTGCTTCCTTGGTTTGTGGGCATCTCCCACGATGTCAACCACTGGCAGTAGTGAATGGGGTTCTTTTGACTTGGCATCACTCTGACCTCCTTTTCTGCCTCCATCTTCCCCATTCAAGGACCATTGAGATTATGTTGGACCCACCTAGACAACCCAGGATGCTCTTTCTATTTTAAAGTCAGTTCATTAGCAATCTAATTCCATCCTTAATTTCCCTTTGCCACTGTGATGTTCTTTCTGACACTGCTTCTGACATCCAATGTGTGGTGTCTTTTCCAACACCAATCAATTCTCCAATTTTCCAATATCAACCCTAAATCTCTGGTTCTCTGACACCAACTTGGTGCCATTGTTCTACCTATCAGACTTGACATTTTAAATGAAATTTCATATTTCAACTCCTATTTGGGACAGATTTACCTCTCTTTTGTTTTTTAATTTAAACAGTTCATTGGGGTATAAAATTGATATACAATAAATGGCACATAATTAATCTGATGAATGTTAGCACATATATAAATATACACTATTGCCACAATCATGAAAATGAACATATATCCATTGTTCCCCAAAATGTCCTTGTGCCCTTCTGTAATCCACTTCTGCCCCCTTTCCCATCCCTATCATCAGAGATTTTTTAGAAGTTCATAGACATATGGGGGACCTGGATGCCTCAGTCAGTTAAGCATCCGACTTCGGCTCAAGTCATGATCTCGTGGTTTGTGGGTTCGAGCCCTGCATTGGGCTCTGTGCTGTCAGCTAGCTCAGAGCCTAGAGCCTGCTTCAGATTCTGTGTCTCCCTCTCTCTCTGACCCTCCCCTGCTCATGCTGTCTCTCTCTCAGAAATAAATAAAACATTAAAAAAATTAAAAAAAGAAATTCATAGACATTTATAAGTGGAATCATACCATATGTATGCTGTTTCTCTGGTCTTTTTGCTTTTTAAGTAAGCATGCTTATTTTGAGATTCATTCCATGTTGTTGCATGTACATTCTTTTTTTATGGCCCAGTAGTGTTCCATTGTATGGATACACCACAATTTTAAAATTGAGAGCGCTCTGCGTAAGGTGAGTGCTCTTGATAAACATTGCATTGTTCCAGTTATGTGGACCTATAGTTTCATCTCTCTTGGGAAAATACCTAGGAATGAAATGATTACATCATATGATAGGTGTGTATTTAACTTTTTTCCCCTTCATAGGTGTTTCTGTGGATTTTGCATTGCATGGCATCAGAAGGCAAATGATTGATCAATTAATTAATTAGGATCTGTTTTAGTTATAGTCAAACTCACTTTTGGGGTGGTTACAGTTCTATGAGATTTAAAGCACCACCATCAGGACATCGAACACTTTGATCACCCAGAGTTCCCTTGCTCTGCCTCTTGTCTGCAGCACCCCCCCCACCCCATGAAACTTTTGATCTACTTCCTGCCCCTATAGCTTTGCCTTTTTTATTTTTATTTTTATTTTTTTGAGAGAGAGAGAGAGGGAGAGAGAATCCCAAACAGGCTCTGTACTGTCAGCAAGGTGCCCGTTGTGGGGCTCCATGCCACAAACCCTGAGATCATAACCTGAGCTGAAATCAAGAGCCAGATGCTTAACTGACTGAGCCACTCAGGTGCCCTATAATGTCAGATTTTTTTAAATTTTAGACATGAAAACCGCATGGTTTTAACTTGCTTTTCCCTAATGACTAACGACGTTGAGTATCTTTTTGTGTACTTATTTGCCATCCATATGCCTTCTCTTCTATCCAAGTATTTGGTCACTTTTAATTATGTTGTTTTTTTAATGTTGAGTTTTAAGATTGGTTTTTGTCTTGATCCTGTATCCTGTAACCTTGCCAAAATTTTAAATTAGTTTTGGGAGGGTTTTTTTTTTGTGTGTTTGTTTTTATTTGCTTTTTAGGCTCTTTGAAATTTTTTACATAGACAATCATGTCATGTGCAATAGAAACAGTTGTATATCCTCCTATCCAATGTGTACTTCTTTTCTTTCCTGAGTTGTTGAAGTCACAACATTTCTAGTCCTGTCTTGAATACAGTGCTGACAGTGGGCATCTCCGTTTTGTTCCCAGTCTTAGAGGAAAATGTTCCATTGGACCATTAAATATGTTAGTTATAGCTTGTTTTGTAGATGCTTTTGATCAATTTCAGGTAGTATCCCTCTATTCCTAACTTGCTGAGAGCTTTTATTATGGATAGGTGTTGGGTTTTGTTAAATGCTCTTTCTGCATCAATTTGTATGGTCATATGGTTTTTCTTCTTCAGCCTGCTGATGTGGTGAATATCCTTGATGGATTTTCAAATGTTAAACTTGCTTTGAATATCTAGAATAAATCTTATCTGGCTGTGGTGTCTAATTATTTTTACACATTGTTTGGTTTGATTTGCTGATGCTTTGTGGAGGATTTTGGGGTGTAAGTTCACAAGAGAGATTAATGTGTTTGTGTTTTGTCTTTGGCTTGTAACTGGGTAATACAGGCCTCATAAAATGAGTTAGGAAGTATTCACTCTTCTACTATTTCTTGGAAAAGATTGTGCCAAATCAGTGTTCTTTCTTAAATGTTTGATAGAACGCTCAAAGGAAACTGTCTCACCCTGGAGAGTTATTATTCTGGAACTTTTAAATTATTAATAAAATGTCTTTAATTGCTATAGGGCTAGTCAGATTGTTTCTTAACAAGCTGGCTTAGTTTTTGAAGTTTCTGATTTTTGAGGAATTGGTCGATTTGTTCTAAGTTTCAAATTTATGAAAGTCAAGTTGATTCCTTTATGTCTTTTAAATGGCTGAGGGATCTGTACTGACATCTCCTGTATCATTTTTATTTCCTTCTTTCTGCTTTTACTGTAGGTTTAATTTTTTTCTTCTTTTTCTATGTTCATAAGGTGGGGACTTAGATTGTTGATTTGAAAACTTTCTTCATTTCTAATCATGTTTAGTGCTATACATTTCCCTCTTTGTACTGTTTAAGACATGTTGTAATCTATGTTTTTAGATATTTTGATATATTGTATTTTAATTTTCTTTCAGTTCAGTGTATTTAAAAAAATTTTTAGAGGCTTCCTCTTTCACCTATGGATTATTTAGAAGTGTGTTGGCCAATCTTCAAGTGTTCAAAGATTTTCCTGTTGTCTTTGTTTTTGAGTTCTCATTTGAGCCCATTGTGGTTAGGGAATATGCTCTAAGATTTTAATCCCTTGAAATTTATTGAGGTTTATTTTATAATTTAGGATATGGCCTATCTTGGCAAGCAGTCCAGGGACACATGAAAAAATTGCATTCTGCTATTGTTGGCTGAATTGTTCTATACATGGCAATAAATTCTGTTGGTTGGCTGGGGAGTTCTGATCTTCTATATCCTTGCTGATTTTCTGGGTAGCAGGTCTATGGGTTTCTAAGACAGATGTTGAAGTCCTCAACTATAATTTTGGATTTGTGTGCTTTTCCTTTGAGCTTCATCAATTTTTCCTTCGTGGTTTTAGAGGATTTGTTGTTTGGTGTGTACACATATAGGGTCATTATATCTTCCTCCTGAATGAATCCTTCTTATGATTTTCTAATGTTCCTCTTTGTTTCTAGTAATTTCTTGATTAGGTATTAATATAGCCACACCTAAATTTTAAAGTTAATGTATGCATTGTGTATTTTTTCCCATCATTTTACCTGCAACCTATCTCTGTCACTGAAGTTGAAGTGAGACTTTTTGTAAACAGCATAGAATTGTTGTTTAAATCCATTCTGCCAGTCTCTGTCCTGCTCGGTGCAATTAGATTACTTATGTTAGGACAGTTATTGATATGTTAAGGCTTATATCTGCCATTTTATTATTTGCTTTATGTTTGTTTGATGTGATTCTTGTTCCTTTGTTTCTCCTTTTTTGTGGGGGGGTCTTCTTGTGGGTTACTTAAATGCTGTTTAGGATTCTATCTTGACTTATTTATCATGTTTAAGAGTATATCTCACTGGGGGGCCTGGGTGGCTCAGTTGGTTAAGCGTCTGACTTCAGCTCAGGTCATGATCTCACAATTCATGAGTTCCAGCCCCGCGTCGGGCTCTGTGCTGACAGCTCGGAGCCTGGAGCCTGCTTCGGATTCTGTGTCTCCCTCTCTCTCTGACCCTCCCATGCTCTCTCTGACCCTCCCGTGCTCACACTGTCTCTCTTTCTCTCAAAAATAAAAATAAAACATTAAAAAATTAAAAAAAAAACAGTATATCTCGTTGTACAGATTTCATAGTGGTTGCTTTGGACATCACGGAACATTTGCATGTCTTGTCAAAGTCAGACCCAAACAGGATTTTACTATTTTGAGTGAAGTGTTAAAACCCTGCCTGTTTGCAGCCCCTGTCAGGCCTGCTGAGTGTGTGAAAAGAGCTTCTCCCGCCTCCCCTGGGATAGGGATCCTTACCATTACATTTGGCACTGCAGACCACCCCCACCCCCACCCCACCCATTCCTTCTCTCCACGTTTAGTGAACCTTCTGTCTTCCAGAACTGTGTTGGACTCTCATTTATTAATGTCCCTCCACTCTTTTTGCTTCTGCCTTATGGGTTTTTTTTTAAAATTCCATTTAAAATTTACAAGCTTCAATGTCAGTGATGTCTTCAGAAAAACAGGAGATGAAGGAATAAAGGAATGGAAAACTCCAAGGGTCCTTTTAAAGACATAGTGTAGGAAGAGCCTGGACTGGCTCTGGGCAGACCTGGTGACTCAAGAGCTAAGCGCTGCTCAGTCGCTGCAAGCGTGGCCCGGGTGAGTGTGTGATCACGCTGAGTCCACAGGTGGCACATGGTGTTGCTGGAAGATGAGCGAGGCGACCTGTGTGAGGAGTCTGGTTCAGGGCCTGGCACAGAGCAGCTCACTGAAGGGCCCTAGCTGTCTGTGTGCCTGCACCATGGTCCAAAGCTGGGGGCTGGAGGGTGAGGCTCACCACTGTGGGGCGACCGCCGGCCTCTTTCACTGGCTCCTGAAACAGTGGACTTAGTCACTTTTGGTATAAAGGACTGTCCCAGGAAAGGAGGAGTGTCTCCCTTGGAAGGGACAGCTGCCTGGTGGCTGAGCTGAGAGCAAAGGAGTGGGTTAGGGCCATTTTAAGGAAATGGTCCTACTGTCTTTGGGAGGAAACCACCAGATGCAACATCATTAAGTGCAGTTCATATATAATGACATAAGTTATATGTAACTACTATATATATAGCACACATATATTTTTTAGTAGGCTCCATGCCCAACGTGGGACTTGAACTCATGACCCAGAGACTGAGAATCGCATGATCTTCCAACTGTGCCAGCCAGGGAACCCAGTACTTAACTACTATGAAACATGCTCACCAGCTGATATAATGGTACGTATTGTAAGACCTTTCTTTTTTTTTAATTTAAAAAAATTTTTTAATTTATTTCTGAGAGAGAGAGAGAGACAGCGTGAGCAGAGGAGGGTCAGAGAGAGAGGGAGACACAGAATCCAAAGATAAGCTCCAGGCTCTGAGCTAGCTGTTAGCACAGAGCCCGAAGCGAGGCTCGAACCCACGAACCGTGAGATCATGACCTGAGTCTAAGTCTGACGCTTTACTGACTGAGCCACCCAGGCGCCCCAAGACCTTTCTTTAATAAGACATTATTTTTACAGTTTTATTTGAGTATCTCAGAGGTCCCGATAGATCCCCGTGCCTGAAACATTTTTACAAGCCCTGGAAAAGCCCCAAAGGCCTGTATTCTGGGATCACAATGAATGAAGCGGCCCTGCCCAGTGTTCTCGGGAGGATGGTGAGGGCCGGTTCGCTGAGGGAGTCCTCGGCTGGGATGCTTGCCACACCAGAGGCAGAGCCTCATGCCACAACTATCAGCTTGCCGAACAGACCTTCAGCAGGACTGATCCCACAGAGCCTGCGGCAAGTGGCTGGTTAACAGGGCACAGCAGGAAAGGCATCTGGGGGACCAGCAGGTGAAATCCTGGCTCTATTGCCTCTGGCTCTGTGACTTCAGACCCAAAGGAATGCATCACTAATGATGTAATTTCATGGAATGTGGGCATGAGGGCTGTGTGGCATGGACACAGTGTGCTAACAACATAATGTGAAACTAGCATATGCCTGGCACATGGCAAGTCCTCTGTGAGTGGTTCCCTCCCTCTCTTTCATCACCTGGTTTGGGACACGACGTCAGAACTCAGAGCCCTGCACATTGTTGGCACTCTACCAAGTTTGCTAATTGACGGCATGAATGCTGAGGTGTGGAGATGGGCTCCTTCCCAGTTAGTCATACTCAAAGAACACTCTCTACACACAAGCTGGGGGGATGGTATAGAGGGAACCAACTTTCACCTCCTCTCCCCTGGTTATATGATCCTGCATACACCCACGTACATGCACACGTGTGTGTACACACACATGCGTGCACACATACACAAGCTTTTGGGATTAGTGAGGAACATAGCCAGGCCCAAGATTATATTTACTGGCCTTTTTTTTTTCCCCCCACTCATGCTTTAGTAGAAAAAGACATTCCTCCAAGCTCACAGCTGCAATCTTCCTGAGCAGTGTTCAGTCTTCACTCATGTTGCAGAGGACAGGATGATCCGTGACTCAGGAATCTGCTTCGTTGATAACTCAATTCGGTGGCTGGGTCACATTTGTAAGCAGTGATAGCACACTCTACGGAAACCCGGAATCCAATTAGGGCTAAGGGCTGCCTCATTTCTCATCACTCACTGCCTTCCACGCCCCCCGGTCATCCATCTTTCATGGCTGAAGGCTCCCTGAGGTCTGCAGGGCAAACCTCTGACCCTCCCATCAGAGGCCTGGGCTGTTCTCTTCATCTTCACAGCGGCTGCGGGTATTGGAATCAAAGCTTGAGGGGACAAGCTCTTCTTGCTCCCTGGGCCTGGGACCCTCAAGACAATCCCAGGCTTTTGGTGGTTAGAGGTTAGTGGTATTTCATTACCTCAATCCTACATAGTCTTGGAGGTCCTGGGTATTTTCAGAGCCAACTCGCCAGAGGGCCATTTGTTTGAGGCTGTGTGCGTTAGTTATTGGCAACAAATGTTGAAGCAGAGACCATTAGAAAATCAGACATGAGGGTTTTAACAACACAGAAAGCAGATCCCAAAGAGGTTTAATTGGTTGCACTCATATAAAAGTGCTATTAGACTAGGGCTACATGACTTGGCAGCAGGCCACAACCAGAAGTTTCTGGATTTTTCTGAGATTCATACTCACCTCCCAGCTTCTAGGACTTTGGAGAATTTTTCCCCTGGAAATTTCTAATGGAACCACATTTATCCCATGGGCTCAGCCTTCTCATTTTATGAGAACTTCACTTGTTCCACTCCATTTCCCCCTCTCCCCCGCCTCAGTATTCAGCCTCTTCATTTAATGAACTATTTAGATAAGGGACAGCAAATAACTTTCAACTTGCATGTCAGCTCCAATAGATTGGTAGTGACTGCTCTAAAAACTGAGTCTAGAAGATTCTGACTTAACTGAGTACAGAGGGGAAGAATGCCATGTTCAATTAGCAAAGCCCTCCATGCCTGCCAGAGGGTGAGAAGTGGCATGTATGTCACATCATTTGCTATCTTTGCACTGAACCATTCTAAGTTCTGAGAGGGGCCCTGTTAAATAAGATGAATAGACCTGGCCTTGAACTTGTTCTCAGTGTCTCTCATCTCAGGATGATGAGCCAGCAAGTGTTTCCAGATCAATGGGTGGTGTCCTGGTCGAGGCAGATGGCATCACTGTGCTATCCTATCAAAGCACATGGACTTTGGAGTTGGATGTTCCTCAGTACAAATCCTGCTTCTGATGCTTCGTGAGCAGGGGGAGGGCAGTGGGCTAGTTATCTAAATGCTCTGAGCCACTGTATCTTCAAATATAAAATGAATACCTACCTCGCAAGGTAGTTGTCATTAAATGACACATATTTTGAAGTATTAGATGCTTACCTTATATTAATGATTACTATTACAATTATCATTGGTTTCAAAACATAGATAGGTCTCTAAATTTTGTCTTGGGTACAGAGATGTCTCCACAGAGAAGGCCTTCTTTTGAATTGCAAGAGCCACACAGGCAGCCTTCAGTAGAAGAGAGACCATTCAAAACAGAGGAGGACATTCTGCTCCTTAGTTAGGGAAACTGAACTATGGAATAGAAAAAAAATATTAGGATTAAAGTTCAAAGCACTTTTCCTGAAATAAAAGAAGACTTGAATTTATTGGCTGAAATGAAAACTGGTACAGAATCGTCAATGCTGAAACAGATGCTAATAAACGAATGTTTGACTTCAAAGAAGAAAAAAATTCCAAGGCTATGCAGTGAAAAACCATCCCTCCAAAAACCAGGTAAAAACCCCACAAAACTCCAAAAGAACAATCACACAAAAACTCAGACCAAGAAAAGCACTTCCAGAATGGCAGAATAATGACTTCTGGAAACATACATCTTCATAAAAGCAGTGAGAACACTACTGAAAGTTGTCAAAATCAGCTTTTTCAGAGCTCTGGAAATTAACTAAAGGCTTTCAACAATCTGAGTATAATGGAAGAAAAATGGATGAATTGTGGTAAGAATAGCAAGTTTTGTGGTGTTTTAACTTCCCTTACTCCTGTCTTCCTTTCAAGGTCCATGGTGCATTTGAAAACCAAAATTCTCACAGCCACGGTAGGGAGAGCCAGGAGCCTGGCAGACACTGGAGAGGACAGAGTGGGTTTGGAGCTTTCCAAAAAACCCCCTTCCCAGAGAATTGTCACTATTTGATCTGACAGCTCCCTGGAAAAGCTCCCTTCTCAGGGATTATCTTTATTTGACATGGATCAGTGCTTACTCTGTGCAAACAGCCCTATCCTGAGGGCATTTGTCAAAAACAATCAGCAGCCTGGGGTAGTAATACCAGTTGGGGCTACAGGAGGCTGATCAAAGCACTTAAAAGGAAAAATTGGAGAATGAAATATTCATAGGGGCTTGGAAAAGCTCTGGCATGTTCCTGGAATTCTGGAAGGCGACATGTGTGTGCTGGGTTGTATACATCCCCAAGAAAGTCCTAGTATTGACCTTGAGGCTCTGAGCAAGCAGGAAGTAAAGATTGAGACAGAGTTGTAAGTTGCTTGCTGGCTTGTTGAAGACATACCTCAACACACACAGACACACACACAGACACACACACAGGGTTTCGTAGCAAACGTAGGGGGGCTTAGTTGTTCAGGTGCTAAAGGAAATCTCTGTCCAATCATTAGGTGACCATTAAATTAACCAATAAGAGACATCTGTAGCCAAGTGTGACAAAGAAGACAGAATTTAAGATAACTAGTCCAGCAAAATCACCAAAAACAACAAAAAACAAAACAAACAGAAAAGACAACAACAACAAGAAGAACCCTGGGAGAGTTTTGATTTCCAGACTTGCCACAATTTATAATTTAAAATGTCCAATTTTCAAGAACAAATTATCAGAGATGCAAAGAAACAGGAACAAATGGTGTATTCACAGAAGAAAAAAAAAAAAAGGAATCTAGAAACTGCCCCTGGGGACGCCCAGACATTGGAATTACTGTTAAAGACTTTTGATCAACTGTTATAAACATCTTGAAAGAACTGAAGGAAACTATGTCTAAAGAATTAAAGGAAAGTATGTTGATATCTCACCAAACAGAGAATATAATAAACTTTCCTGTAGAAATTATAGAAAAGAGCCAAATAGAAATTCTGGAGTTGAAAAGTACAATAAGAAATGAAAAATTCACTAAATGGTCTCAAGACAGATTTAAGCAGGCAGAGGAAAGAATTAGCCAAAATGAACCATTTGAAGATAGGTCCATTGAAGACAGGTCCAATGTAGATCCGTACATTCTAAGGAACAGATAAAAGAAGAAAAATGAACAGAGCCTCAGAGACCTGTGGTACATCATCAAACATGCCAACATATGCATAATGGGAGTCCTAAAAGAAGAGGGATAGATTAAAAAAAAATGGCAGAGCAAATATTTGAAGAAGCTTGTTTGCCATTAAGTTTTCAAATTTGATAAAAAAAAACATTAGGGGTGCCTGGGTGGCTCAGTCAGTTAAGTGTCCAACTTCGGCTCAGGTCATGATCTCACAGTTTGTGGGTTCAAGCCCAACATCGGGCTCTGTGCTGACTGTTCAGAGCCTGGAGCCTGCTTCGGATTCTGTGTCTCAATCTCTCTTTGCCTCTCCTTCACTTGTGCTCTGTCTTTCTCTGTCTCTCAAAAATAAACAAATGTAAAAGAAATAATTTAAAAAATTTAACTATATTTGTATACACTAGCAATGAACAATTCAAATATAAAATTAAGAATACAATTCCATTTTCAAAATCTCATCTGCCTTTTTCTCAAGAATGTACAAGCTACGGTTAAAACTCACATGGAAATGCAAAGCACTCAGAATAATCAATACAATCTTGAAAGAGAAGAAGAATGTCAGAGGACCCATACTTGCCAATATCAGACAAGATTGGGCACGTTCAGGATGTTATGGCTATAGTCTCATTCTTGCCAATCAAAATTTACTACAAAGGTATAATAATCAAGATTGCGTGGTACTGGAAATGGAATAGAATTGGATTCTGGAAACAAACTCTACCATTTATGGTTGATTTATTTTTGACAAGAGTACCAAGACAATTCAGTGGTAAAAAGTGGTAAAAAGTCTACCACAAATGATGCCGGACAACTGGATATCTATATGCAAAGGAATGAAGTTGAACCATTACCTTACACCAAATAAAACATTAACTCAAAATGGGTCAAAGTTCTAAATGTAAGAACTAAAACTATTAAGCTTTTAAAAGAAATATAGGGGTAAATCTTCACGAACTTGGGCTTGGCAAAGGATTTTTACATATGACACCAAATGCAAGAGCAATAAAACAAAAACCGAATACACTGGATATCATCAAAATTAAAAACTTTTGTTCCTCAAAAGGATACTATCAAGAAAGTAAAAGAAAACCCTACAGAATAGGAGAAAATATTTGCAAATAGTGTATCTGGTAAGGGACTTGTATGCAGAATACATAAAGAAATTTTACAACTCAACACTAAATGACAAATAACCAAATGAAAACATGGGCAGAGAATTTGAATAAGAACTTCCCCAGGGAAGATACGTACATGGCCAAAAAGCACATAAAAAATGCCCCAAGTCATTAGTTACTAGGAAAAGGCAAATCAAAACTACAATAAGATACTATTACATTCCCACTAGGATGACTTTAACAAAAAAAGAGAAATGATAATTATAAATGTTTATGAGTACGTGGAGAAATTGGAAATCTCATACATTGCCGGTGGGAATATAAAATGGTGCAGTCACTTTGGAAAACAATTTGTCAGTTCTTCAAAAAGGTAAATGGAGAGTTACCATATGACCAAGCAATTCCACTCCTAGTATATACCCAATAATTTGAAAATACATGTACATACAGCCCTTCCTAGTATATTCATGGCAGTATTATTTACAATAGCCTCAAAGTAGAAATAATCCAAATGTCCATCAGCTGATAAAATGATAGACAAATGTGGTATTCGATTTCAGGAGTGGCGGAAGAATGATTAGGAAAACATGGCTGTCTCACTAAGTTCTACGAAAAGGAAGGATCTGAGCTGGCAGTTCACAGAAAATCAAATACAAAGGGCTTTAAAATATATAAAAAGCATCACATGTTTAAAACCGTTTGTCATCATAGGAAGATTATGCTTTACCCATCAGATTAATAGGGATCAGATTTTGAAAATTTACCTTGTTGGTGAAAGGATTAGGAAACTGGCTCTTTTCTTTTAAATGATGCAAATGTTATTTTGGGAGCAATTTGGCAAAATTCATCTCAATTACAATTCCACATGACCTTTGGTCCATGTACTATATTTTAGGTGTCTATTGCATGACTGCAGTGTATGAATTCTTTTTTAAAATTTTTAAAAAAATTTATTCATTTTTTGAGAGAAAGAGAGAGACAGAGCGTGAATGGAGAAGGGGCAGAGAGAGAGGGAGACACAGAATCTGAAGCAGGCTCCAGGTTCCAAGCAGTCAGCACAGAGCCTGATGTAGGGCTCAAAGTCACGGACCGTGATATCATGACCCAAGATGACCCAGATGCTTAACCGACTGAGTCACCCAGGCATCCCTACACTGTATAAATTCTTAAAAGAATATTCACTGGAGCATTATTTCCAAGAACACAAGCCCCCAAACACCCTAAGTGTCCATCAAGCAAAGACTTGCATTTGCTGGGTTATTCAGCAATCACATTCTTGGGCGTTTCTCAGAGACATTAACGTACGTCCACCCAAAAATCTGCATACAAGTATTCATAGCAGCTTCATCTATAATATTTGTATCGACAGATAATTTACATACAATGAAATGTACCATTCTTAAGTTTTACAATTCTATATGTTTTGGCAAATTCATACTTGCCTGTAGTTACCCCTTTATAAGATCTAAAACAATTCTAATACCCCATAAAGTTCCTTTGTGCCCTTTCCAGTTCATCTCTGTCCCCTTAACCCACCCCTAAATCTCAGCGCAAGTACTAGCCTGACTTCTTTCACCATAGATTAGCTTTCATATAAGTGGAATCATACACTAGATGTTCCTTTATGTTTGGTTTCTTTTGTTCAGAAACATGTATCTGAGTTTCTTCTGTGCTGTAATGTGCACTGATAGCTCATTTCCTTTTTAATTGCCTGCTAGCATTTCCTTGCATGGATACACCACAATTTGTTTATTCATTTCCCTATTGAAAGATCTTTGGATTGTTTGTCATTTTGTCTTTTATGAATAAAGCTTCAATGATCATTTCTACGTAAGTCTTTTTGTAAGAGATGAGTTCTCACTACTTTTTAAAAATTTTTTTTTTAAATGTATCTTTGTTTTTAAATTTCTGAGAGAGAGAGAGAGAGAGAGCGCGTGAGCCTGGGTGGGGGAGGGTCAGAGAGAGAGGGAGATACAGAATCCAAAGCAAGCTCCAGGCTCTGAGCTGGCTGTCAGCACAGAGCCCCGACGCGGGACTCGAACCCACGAATCATGAGATCATGACCTGAGCCAGATGGACGCTTAACCGACTGAGCCACCCAGGCACCCTGAATTCTCACTACTTTTGGGCAAAAACCTAAGAATGGAATTGCTGGTCATACAGTAAGGCATACGTTTATTTTGTTTTATTTTATTTTTTAATGTTTACTGATTTATTTTGAAAGAGAAGGAGTGTGTGATCAGGGGAGAGGCAGAGAGAGAGAGAGAGAGAGAGAAAGATTGATAGAGAGAGACAAGGAGACAGAGAGACAGAGAGAGAGAGAGAGAGAAAGAGAGAGAGAATTCCAAGCAGGCTCCACGCTGTCAGCACAGAGCCCCATGCGGGGCTCAATGCCTTGAACCCTGACATCACAACCTGAGCTGAAACCAAGAGCTAAACGCTTAATTGACCGAGCCCCCCAGGCATCCAGTAAGGCATCTGTTTCAATTTATGAGAAATGACCCATTTTTTTCTAAATCATTACATCATTTACTTTCTCACCAGCAAAATAGATGGGCCTATTTGAAATTTTTAATGAGCATGCAGTTTTCATGTGTGTGTTGGCCATTTGCATATATTCCTTTGTGGAAGTGTTTGCTCAGGTCTTTTGTCCATTTTTGAATTGGGCTTTTTATTACTTAGTTGTGAAATGTTTTTGCCTCCAGCTTTATTAAGATAAAATGGGCACATAACACTGTGTAAGTTTAAGGTGAACAATGTATTGATTTGATACTCTTATATATTGCAAAATGATTACCACCATCGGATTAGCTAACACCTGTGCCGTGCCACATAATTACCATTTCTTTCTTGTGGTGAGAACATTTAATATCCACTATCTTGGGAACTTTCAAGTATATAACAGAATATTATTAACTGTGAACTCTATGCTGTGCATCAGATCCCTAGAACATATTTATTTTATACTTTGGAGTTTATACTCTTTGACCAAAACTTGAAGGAATTCTTAACCATTCTGGCATCAAATCCCTTATTTGGTATGTTTTGTGAACACTTCCTCCAGTCTTTGACTCGTGTGTTTATTTTCTTACTGGCGAAGTTTAAAATTTCGATAAGGCCTAATTTATCAATGTTTTTGCATTGTAGTTTCCGCTTTCTGTCTTGTCTAAGAAATATTTTCCTTCCCTAAAGGTGGTTAAGATATTCTGTTTTATCCTTGAAGCTTTTAAGTTTATGTCTTTGATCTATTTCTGAAATTTTAAAAATCTGATGCGTATGTTACATTTAATATTTTAAAAATATTTTAAAATATTTTAAAAATAACTAATTAAAGGAGAAGATGAAGTGAGTCAGTGGAAGCTGCACTTGGGTGTTGAAGCCCAAGATGTAACTTGGTTGTGTCTAGCCAGGTGGCCTTAGGCAGGTCACTCCCCAGGGAACAAAATGGGCCAAAGGAGTATAGCAATGACCTACTGAGGATCAGTATAGATAATTGTTTTTGAACACTATTTGGAGAAAGGTACTGTTTGGCATTGAGGACACACAGCCCTCTAGAACTGGTATACAAGAAAACACAGAACTTCCCCCCCACAGTGGTGAAGAAGGTCAGGGTTTCCCCTCCACATCCCCTCAGCCTTCTCTGCTGGGCAGTGGGGGTCAGTTCCTGCGCTGACTGCCTTTCAGCCACAAGAGGGCACTGTGCGAGCAGGTTTCCAGGCCAGCTGGGTGCTGCCTGCAGCGTGGATTGGATGCTGAGTCCAGATAGCAAGGGTGGTGGTGTATTTTCTCTCCAGTGGCAGAGGGAGGCCTTATAAGTTGTGTGTGGTCACACGGAGAAGTGGGGAGGAGGGCAGAGCAGTGCCTTCACCCGTGGTGTAGAAGGCCCAGCTGGTGTGTTCCGTCCAAGCTGGTGGCCTCAGGATGGTGCCATATCACAGCCCAAGGGCCAGGAAGGGGCTGGTGGAGGAACAAAGGTAGTTATAGGCCACTGAGCCATCATCAGGCAGGCCCACTTTGGCCCAATACCAAGAGGGAACTTGGATACCTACAAGGGGCCATGAGAGTCCTTAGACACTCACTCTCATGCCCAGGGCCACCACGCTATTTCAGCTGTTAATGTGATGAAATGGGAGCTGTTGGAACTGAAACACTTTTGCTCCTTACCACAAAGTCAAAGATGCAGTGGTCTGGAGCTACATCAAAACCTTGTAAAAGACTTCCCCACACCAGGACAGAAGGCGGCCAAGGCCAGTCTCCTCCTAGGGAAGTAGCCCCAGGACCACAGGTTACTAGGCTAGGAGGTTGGAGGGAATCACTGTCTGTGGTTGCAGAGGCCTCAGCGCTGGGCTCCTGACCTCCAGATTCATGTAGCCAAACTCATCTTCTCTGGGGTCTTGGGAAATCTTACCCAGGCCCATCCTAGATGCTCCCCTTCCTGATCCCTTAAAAGCTCCCATTGTCTCTGGAAATCCTATGAACTTCTCAGTCTGAAAGCTAGAGTCCTCCCTGACGTGGCTCCTGACAACACCTTTATCTCTTGACTCTCTCACTTCGGGAGGCCTGAACATCCCATTCCTGTAATCTGATAGAGACCAGATCTGCCCAGCTGTGTTTGCATTCTTCCCTCTGCCTGGAATGTCCTCCTACGTCTTGTCTACCTGGTAAGCACTGAGTCATCCTCCAAAACTCTGCTCAAGGGGCGCCTGGGTGTCTCAGTCGGTTGAGCATCTGACTTTGGCTCAGGTCATGATCTCGCGGTTCACGAGTTTGAGCCCCACATTGGGCTCTTTGCTGCCAGTGCAGAGCCCGCTTCAGATCCTCTGTCCCCCTCTCTCTGCCCTTCCCTTGTTTTCATTCTTTCAAAAATAAATACACATGTAAGAAAAAGAAAAGATTCTGCTCGAGTATCACCTTTCTTACAAAGCCTTACCTGGTTAGCTCCAACCTGGCTACAGTTAGAGTGCTTGGCCATGGCAACAGAAGTCTGGGGTGCTGAGCATGAATCTGTTTCCTCTCCTACTCCTTGCCCAGACAATCTTGATTTTGCCCAAGTGTTCAGTTCTCAGCAAGGTGACCCTTCCCCTGCTCAAGGATAAACCCAGAAAAGGCCAAGCCCAATTCGGTTCTAGCCATGTCTACATGGCCCACTGCATGGTGGTTGGTAGGTGGGGAGGGCTGAGCTCTTCCAAAGGGTCTCAGGGAGGGACGGACCTATTGGGCTGGTTCGTCATTGGACAGTCGAAACCTGAAACAGGGCCTGGTGCCAAGCAGGTGCCAAAGGAGTTGAGAGAAGCTGTCTTTCCCGTGAGGTCTATTTTCATGAGTAGGGGAGTAGGTGTCCCTCCTCAGAGAGTCCAAGAGGCCCAGAGTGTCTTCTTGGAATCAGAGTTGATGAAGGATTGGCTCAGGCCCCCTGGCTCATTGGATCTTCTGTCCCCAAAGCCTGCACTCTTGTTTGTTTTTGTTCATTCAAGAACATCCATCAAATGCCTGCTATATGATAGGCACTGAATGTTCAGGAATGAATAAAACCAAGTACCTGCCCTGTTGGGCCACCCAGCCTTTTTGAGGGAGACACATAAACAGGTAATTATCCTCTGATGCCATAAGGGCATGAATTCTTCAGAATGGAGAGACTTTTTGGTTACTCATAAGAGCATCCACTCTGGACAGTTTAAGCAGAAAAGGAATTTATGAAAGACCAGTGGAGAACTCACGGAATCCTGTGCCAAGTGAAACTTATGTCTCAAATCATGCTGTAAGACAAACCCCAAACTCAGTTTACTAGATCGGGTCCTCCTTCCCCACCAGCCGGCATTACAGAGGAAGAGACCAGGTCTAGCTTCCGAGGCTGAACAGGCTTGGATCTGAGGATTGAGAGGGAGTTTACGAACATAGGATCCCCTGAAGAGAGGTACAGACAGCAGTTTTCATTACAGAGTTATGGCAAGGCTACAATCGGGGAGTATCTAGCCTCTCTTTTTCCTTCTTTGCTGAACTCAAACTGATCAGACCCCAAATTATTTTTAAGAACACAGATGCATTAAAAAGAAAATACAAATAAAAAATTCCCGTGGCATTTGTAAAAGTACCTTAGGACTGTGTTTTATCAGAAGGGCTCAAAAGGTTATTGTAGCAAAAATGATTTGGAGGTGCAGAGGACACTCTCAGTGTCCTGGATATGTCCCCTTGCCAGCCAGTGCCCTCTTTCCCAGCTGCCATGAGAGTAGACTGGTAACACCGACCTGGTGAATGCCCTCAGTTTGACAGGAGCCACCTCATACAGAGGCCACACGACCACCCTTCCTGCTCTAGCTGTGGCCCCAGGGGCAGAGGACATCTCGCTACTCTCAGGTCAGGAGACCTGCTGCGCCCTGTGGGGCCGGAGAGAAGCTCTGCTGTCACCCATCCAGAATGATGGAGGAAGTGCATGGTTCTGCTAAAACAGATTCCCTGTTTCTTGAGCTGTCTCCTTGGCTGCAGCTTTTCTCGAGGCTCCTGTTTGGCTGCGTCAGGTTAGTTTTGGGGTGGGCTTCAAGACAATCCTATGCCCGAGAACTGGCGTTCCAAAGGGATTGCAGGGCAGAGAAATCCTCTGAGTCTTTTCTAAAGGCAGAGAGTGAGTGACTCAGTGACTCAGCCCAGAAGGGAAGTTCAGGGCAGGACTTGAGTTAAAAAAAAAAAAAGATGAGGGGCGCCTGGGTGGCTTAGTCGGTTAAGCGTCCGACTTTCGCTTAGGTCATGATCTCGCGGTTCGTGGGTTCGAGCCCCGCGTCGGGCTCTGTGCTGACTGCCAGCTCAGAGCCTGGAGCCTGTTTCAGTCTGTGACTCCCTCTCTCTCTGACCCTCCCCTGCTCACGCTGTCTCTCCCTCTCTCTCTACTAGAAATAAATAAAACATTTAAAAAAAAAAAGATGAAATAAAGAATAATCGCCACCTGGTGCCCTGCAGACAGCACTAGGGACTGCAGCGCGGGGGGCTCTGGGACCCTGCATCAGCCCTACCATTCATGAGGGGCAGTGGTGCTGCACCTCTTCAATAGCTTACACTGATGCTGTGTGATGATTAACGGGAAAGATCCCTGATTCTTTGACATTCCTCCCATTGACAGATGGGGCCTCTGTCTCCTTCCCTTGAAGGTGGGCTGGTCTGTGATGTCTTTGACTGACAGGGGGTGGTGAACGTGATCTGTGCGACTCTTGAAGTTCATCACAGAAGGCAATGCCGCGCTGACCTGCCACGTAAGGAAGTCCCACGACCCTCTCCACATTGGAGAGGTCACGCACAGGAGTGCTAGGTGACACTTTCAGCTGAGCCTAGTCATGTGAGTGAAAGAAGCTTCTAGATGATTCCAGGATCCTGCTGTAGAGTTCTCTGAAACCTTCGGATCTTTCCAAGTCCCCAGACTTGCCAGGGAAGAGCTGGGTTATCTGCCCTGGGCCCTGCTGAATTCCTGACCCGCAGAACCCATGAGCATCATGAAGTGATGGTCTTGCACCAGTAGCTTTTGGGTGGCTTGAAATGCATCAAGTAACGAGGGCTGCATTCCTACATTTAAAGGTAAGGGAAACGAGGCTCAGAGAAAGACAGAGGATGTGATTAGGTCAGAGTCACACAGCTGGCATAGGGCACAGCTCCCTCTCAGCTGTGTGAGCCCAAAAGCCCTGCTGTTCTATCTCTCTGGCCTGCCCGGTTCCTCAGGGATGGGGCTGTCCAAGCAGGCTGGGAGTCTCCATCCCTGGCGGCAGCCCAGGCAGCTGGAACCCTCTGGAAGGATGCCATGGAAGGGAGACAAGACACGGGTTGGAATAGGAGCACATGATTTTTAAAGCGCCTTCCCCTCCCCAACTCTTAGAGATCATGATTTAGGCGATAAATCAGGAGGCCCCCCCAGAAAAGTGTCATCCCCAGAATGACAACGGGCACAATTCGCTCAGCGGGTTCCCATGAGGAAAGGCCCACCTGTGTGGTCAGGTCTGCTTCAGCGCTCCTGCCCCCACCCCAAGCTTTTATTTATTTATTTTTATTTTTTAAAAAATTTCTTTTCTTTTTGTTTTTTTAATGTTTATTTATTTTTGAGAGACAGAGAGACAGAGCGTGAGCAGGGGAGGGTCAGAGAGAGAGGGAGACACAGAATCTGAAGCAGGCTCCAGGCCCTGAGCTGTCAGCACAGAACCCTACACGGGGCTCAAAATCATGAACCGCAAGATCATGACCTGAACCAAAGTCAGGCGTTTAACCTACTGAGTCACCCAGGTGCCCCTACCCCAAGCTTTTAAAGATCACATGAATGCCGACAAATTAAATTGGTCCTTCTCTGGCCACTGATAGAAATCCAAAGGCACTTAGATGAGAATGTACAAATCTTTATTTTTCTGAAAAGCATAACACATTTGGTCTGAAGGAGAGATGCCCCCGGCTCCTGTCAGGGGAGGAAAGAGCAGCTCGTCTGATCAAGGACGGGATAAGCCCGGGCCCCTCAGGACACGGCGTCTGTGGGGTGGATTTGCAGCTTTCTCTATTAGACAGCAAGGGAATTTTTTATTCTACCTATAGCCTCAAGTTGTTAGATTTTTTAGAGGAGGCTCGTGAATGAATGTGAGTGACCTCCCAGTGGGCCCTAATGTATGTGTTTCTCTCTCAGCGGCTCACACGCGTGTGCTCTGAAGCAAATGGGTTCTGCGGGCCCCCCCCCCTCCCCACCCACCCGGTGGCCTTTCAGAGAGGCGTCTCAGCTGAGATGCTTATGCAAATTCCATATTCTCTGGTCTTTTCTCTGCAGACCCTGATGTCGTAGACGGGATGGGGCTGTGTATCTGCACGACCTGGGCACAGGTGACTCTGTGGCCCGTCAAGCTTGGGAAGCTCCTTGTGCGGAGGAAGAAACAACCCCTTCACCGAGGTGTCTGTCAGGTCAAGTTCTACTGAGGTGGCAATGTGCTCATACCGGGAACTGACCAGAAAGGGCGGGCAGTGGAGGGAGGAGCCCCAGGCAGAGAAAGCTGGAAAGCGCTAGAAGCTGGGAGATAGAAGACTGAAAGGCAAGTTGTACCTCCGACCCCTCCCCACCACCCCCCTGCAATCCATGGCCAAGGTTGAACAGGCAGGGCCCCGTGGCTCCGGCTTCTTGGTCTTTGCCCCACGCTGAGCCTTCAGGAGTCGCTGCCCACCAGGTTCAGCAGGGCGTTCTTGTAGTCACCGCTGGTGTCTCCCTGAGGACGGGGGGGACAAGAGAGTCAAGGCATATCTGTCACCTGCTGTTATGACTACGAGTCATGGTCCTCGGGAAGAGACCTGGCACATCCCTACATCCCTGTGTGGGTTCCCATGACAGAGGCCCATGCTGTCACCCACCTTTTCTTGTTTTCCATTTCAGACAATTTCTTTTTATCTCTGTCTGATTCTCTTACTAGTACAGGGGAGCTTCATGCAGAAAACGAATCAGAGACACAGTTCTGCTCTGGAGCAAGGAAGGCATTAGATGGTCCCCCACCCCCATCAACTGTCCCAAGACTCTTCTCCATGTCAGGACCCGGGCAAGTGCCACCATTCATTTATTCGACACAACCCATCATTTATTGAACACCTACTTATGTTGAATGGAGGCGAAAGCGGGGCCCTCAGGGCCAAACCTAGAGTCAAGGGGTGGGTGGGAGGTGGTGAGAGCCCAGGCTTTGGGTCCACGCAGAACTCAGACCACAGCTCTATCGCTCACTGACCCTGTGGCTGAGGCAAGTCCTGTCTCCACCCTGAGACTCCTGTTCATCTATCAGATGACCTTGATGCTGAAACGAGCGTTGCTAAGATGTGCTGAGGAGTGAATAGCAGGGGAAACTGGGACTTGCCTGCTCAGCAGCTGGCTCACATAGGATAGACCCTGCAAGGCCAATGGCTGAATGCCATTTCTGTGGTCTGCCAGTCCCCCTTGGCAATGACACAGGTCCTGGTAGGTCTGGCTGGTCAAGGGTCTGTGCACAGAGCCAGGGAGAACAGGGGAAGGCATATCACCGACTCCCTTTTTATGTGGTTGAGGAAAAGGGGAGGGTGAGGATAGAAGTGGTTGGGCGGGGCAAGTTCCCCTTTCCTTTTTTTTTTTTAATGTTTTTTTTTTTTAATTTATTTTTGAAGAAGAGAGAGACAGCATGAGTGGAGCAGGGGCAGAGGCAGAGAGAGAGACACACACAGAATCTGAAGCAGGCTCCAGGCTCTGAGCTGTCAACATAGAGCCTGATGCAGGGCTGGAACTCATGAACTGTGAAATCATGACCTGAGCCGAGCCAAAGTCAGATGCTTAACTGACTGAGCCACCCAGGCGAGTTCCCCTTTCCTATGCGCTACAGCAGTGTATGCCTGATGGGAATCACCTAGTCCTTATCTGTTTTGTCAGATTTGCTTGTATAATCATTATTTGGGCCTGAAATTTTCTTGTAGATTTTTAACTACATTTTAAATTTTTTCCTTCCTCCCTCCCTTCCTTCTTCCCTCCCTTTCTTCCTTCTTTCTTTCCTCTCTCTCTCCCTCCCTTCCTTCTTGCTTTCCTTCCTTTCTCTCTCTTTTTTACTATTCACAAAACAGTTTTTGTAATACAGTATTTTTGTTTCTGTGTTACTTTGCTTTTTTCCAGAGAACTATTCATTGTATCTATCTTTTTAAATGTGCAAGTGTAAAGTTATCCACGGAGCTTTTATAAATTTTTCTATTAATTTCTATACAGGAGTTTTAATGCTGGTTTCCCTGTTGGAAATCATTTTTGCCTTAATGACATCTACAGAGAGTGGTTTATATAAAAAGAAAATATTTGCCAGTTTCAACTAAATTTCCGTGAGTGACAGCTGTAGGCAAAACCTAACGAAGGTGGGCTTCTTGTATGTCTAGCCCAGGAACTAGATCATCGATTACATTGATCAGACACTAATTGGCCTGCTAACTCTCCATGAAGTCTACATGCTGGATGCTGTGACCATTCTTGCTCAGAGTTTTTGTCCCTCTGAAGTCTGCCTGTGGCTGCATCTAACTGCGATGGTGAGAAGGTAGACACATTTCCCTGATGCTACAGAAGCCATGTATGGTTGAAAAAAAATCCCTAACACTCTCCTGAGACTGGATGCTGGGAAAGTCATTGCTGCAGGTGACATGTCAGGAACTGGGGCTGGGTCGTGGGTAGCTCTCCTATCTTTTGACGATACTGGCTGGAAAGCCAAAAACAAAACAAAGAATAATTCCACTGTTCCTCACCCCCACCTACGCACTGGCCTATCCTGAAGCACTGTAAAGTAGAAATGTCTTTTTAACTTACTGTGAGCTATGTGTTTCTTGGACAGTGAGGTTGACAACAGACATTTGTGAAATAACTAGAGACTTGACTTAGCAGCCAATGGAGACTCAGGGTTATATTTCTCGAGGTTTGGTTTCTGCTAACGAAACTGTCAAGGCCACATTTGCATTAATAACTAGAAGAGGTATGATTCACAGTGGTGTGATTGTCACTGCATTTTCTCAGCTCCAGAAGGTTCACTGACCAGCATCTGGTAGGCAACATGCAGGAGCCCATCTGATTTATCTCCTTAAGATTGTGCTGCTAGGACTATCTAAGTCTGGACTTGAAAGCTATTACCCAGTTCCTACCAAACTATTTATTGTCATTGACATTTGAATATGGCTTCCTTCCTCTGAGAGGATTCAGTGTGTCATTTTCAAAGGGGCAACCATAGCTTGAGCGCAAAGCCAACTCTGGGTG
This sequence comes from Hyaena hyaena, assembly GCF_003009895.1. Taxonomy (NCBI): domain Eukaryota; kingdom Metazoa; phylum Chordata; class Mammalia; order Carnivora; family Hyaenidae; genus Hyaena; species Hyaena hyaena. The sequence goes on along the minus strand of NW_024080710.1, from coordinate 2,911,050 downwards.
CGATGTACATGGGCCTCCATGATCTGGTCTCTGTGCACCTGCCCATGTCCCCTCCCAGCCCTAGCCACATTCACCCCCTTGTTGATCCCTTTACACACTGCATGGCAACGAATGCTCGAGTGTGACACCCGCTGGGAAGGGATGGGCACATGTGACTTAGGACTCTGGTCACACCATCCAGGTCTTCCAGTAATGCCTCTGTTTCAAACGAGGGATGGAATCAGGAACTCATGGCTTACCATGATCATGCTGCTTAGGGTCTTGCCATACATCTTCGTGAACTGGCACTTGATGAGATTTAAGTCAATCTCGCTCCTTGAAACGATGTTTCTTATCAGGGTCCCATCGCGTGTCCCTGCTCCCTGGACAAGATGCAGCAAGCATCAATCACTGCTTGTCTTTCTGGTCCATCTCTGTGATGATGGACACATCTGTGCTTTGGGTGCAGGGGACTTTCACGGGGGACAGAGATGAAGGAATGAGCCTCTGCTTCACAGGTGAAGCACTGAGAGGGGTGCTTTAGTAGCTCAGGATCTCCATTCCCTCAATCTCTCTCCCTCATTGCCCACGTATCAGCCCCTATTGGGAGCCAAATGTCCCAGAGTGCACTGTTTGCTGGGTTTGCCACATCAGATTCTAGGCACAGAATACTCGCCGCTCTAGGAATAAGATTTTTTCCTCAGGTAGCAACATCATGAAGCTCAGCTCAACTGGCTAAGTCATAAGCAGGACCTTTCTGATTACTTGCATCTTTGACTAGTCTCATGTCAGATGGCACCATGGCCCAGGGAACCCCATGCCCTCTCTCACTTCCTGGCCAGAGAACTTAGGGCTCTAAGTTCAGGTGGTACCAGCAAGCACAGATCAGAAAAGGTGGGCACTGACTTCAGTCTCAGGGAATCACTTTGAATGTCTATCTTCCAATTTGGTTCCAGGTGCTGGAAACTTCACCTGATACAAGTGGCCTGGACATCTGTTTGAATGGCTACTGCAGGCTCTTGGACAACAGACAGACCCAGACTGGCATGTCTGGGATGTACGAGAAAGTGGAGCACCGCATGTGGCAATCTCGCTCTGAACTTCCATTCAAAGGGTGCCTTGACTTCCTGCTCCCTCAGGGAGGTCACATGGTGAGATAAAAAGGACAGGTGGACTGGCTTGAGTTCAAATCAAGGCTCAGCCACTTACAAGCTGTGTGACCTTGACCACAAGCCCTAGTTTCACCACCTCTAAGATAGCAGTTATGACACAGATCTCACAGGATTGTGATAGAAGTTCAGTACAGTGAACACCTGTGAAAACACCTACTCAGATTCACCCTCAGAAGGTGTGGATTCCCTTCCCCAGTCTCAGTTTGCCGTTTGAAGACTACAGCATTCTGATCACAAGAGGTTGGAATAAGAGAAGACACAGTGTCGAAGATGGTAGTGGCTCTGAACACTTTGGCTTTGCAGTTGGAGCCCAGTAGGGCTGATAATAGGGGACACACAAGACAGAATAATTACCTTCAAGGCGTAGTAAAGTCGCTCTGCAAAGTAGCTGTGGAGGTTCCGGGTGCATTTCACTGGCAAACAGGAAAGCTCTGTTAACACTAGAGGTTGTAGGCTGCATTGCATGCATGTTTATCTATTTATGTCCTGCCTTGGGTCTTAAGGGCTAGCCTTCTGCAATTCTTGGCCTATTTATTTATGCTTTGTGTAGTTCAAAAACTAGGGTATTGGGTGGGGTGGGACAGGGAAGGAAGCTTGGAGGCACTGGGCACAGGTCCGAAGGCACAGAGCAAGCAGGCAAAGCAGGAGGTGTAAATGCACTGGGGTCCACAGAGATGGCGCATCGGAGAATGGCTCTGTCCAGGGCAGCCCCTGGGCTCTTATACTCCAGAGCCAGCTTTGCCAAGAAGCCAGCCACTCAGCTCCACAGAAGGGCCTTGGTTATGGTGACCACTGGCCTCAGAGTGCCCACTTTACATGTCACTTATCATTTGAATTTCCATGTGACAGATGGGGCCCAGCCCCAGAGCACTAAGGACACCAGAGGGTGGGTCCCATGCTCGTTTTCATGGATTCTGTTTCAGAGACTTGGCATCTGGGTCAGGGACAGCTCTCTAGCCCAGGGCAGCAGAAAGAGTGTGGGTCTTGCTTGAAGTAGGCCGATTGGTTCAATGGCCTGCCCATGGTCTGGCACGACCTCATTCTCTGACCTGCCTGCCTTACACCATCCTCATCTGTGAAGGGAATGATTGGAGTCTTCAAGGACGATAGGAAGTGCCCAGCCCAATAGAGCACTGCACACCTTTGCCTTTCCCTGCCTGAAGATTTATCAGGAGGTTGTTCAAACTCCATACAGGGGCTGACTCACTGAGATTGGAGCGGGGGGGGGGGGGGGGGGGGGGGGGCGGCGCTGAGATGCTCCAACCTAGACTGGTTTTTATCATGGCAGTCAAAGCCTGCTGGGGAGTTCCAGATGCCTCAGGCCACCCTGAAAGACCCAGACACATTGTGGAATTCCCCTGACTGCCCAGCACCAAATGGGGACAGCCTGGTGTGGAGGTGAGTGTCCTAGCCCCAGGGCCCTGACCTTGGCTCCATCATAGGAGGGAGGAGAGGAAAAGTCCCTCTGCCCCTGGGCCTCAGCTGTGCAATGGTTCACCTCCCTGTGATCTCAGTTCTGGCCCCCAAGGTGTGGTCATGCCTTAGGGAAGGCTCTCAATGCTCCCTGACATCAGACCATCAATCTCTCAGTGTGGATTCCAACTATATATCATCATTTCTTCAATCAGCAACCAAGGAACAGATCAGGCTGCTGGCTAAGGTCTAGACAGGTGACTTTCTTCAGGGCTTCACAGTAGACCCAGAATTTTCACTGTGTGGCTGGTGGAGGGAAGCGCAGGCCCTGGGTCTGACATAATCCTGCAAATGTGCACACACATTCACATGCTCACTTATTCTCACATGCCTCATGCTCACACTCACACACTCACACAGCACGGGGATTATGTGGGCAGTACCGAGAATAGTCCTTGGTGGGATAAAGCACACTGAAGACACTGGGGCTGGAATAATTCCAGTGTGCTGAGCTGAAGGGTACATGTATTGTGTGGCCTGGTGGTGGCCAGCGGTGGTCCCTTGAAGGTGGAAATAGGTACCCAGGTGCTTACAATTGCTACCCTGGGCACTGCCCCACTGCCGAGCCCTGTGACTGTGGTCACCTGCGTGTCTGGTCGCCGAGCCCCATCTCTTACCCACTGTGAGCATGGCCTCCTCCAGGGAGCCGTGGGTCTCACTCTTGATGCTGTCCTCAATGCTCTTGCTGGCGATTTTCTCATATTCCTCAAACACTGTAGAGAGACATCCTCCCTTAAGGGATATACAGGCCTCAGTGTGACACCCCCAGCATCTCAGATCAGAGACTGCATATCCACATGCCGCCCCTGACCTCTGCTTGGTTGCCGGGGAAAGGGTCCAGGTCTCCTTGTCTCTCTCCCCAGCTTCATGACTAGACAAGGATGCACACTGGCTACTCAGCGTGACGGGAGCAGCCCTGTGGCCAGGGTGCCCTGTGCAGCCTGACATTGCATCCCTCCCTCCCCGGTACCTCTCATCAGGTGCGTGGCACTGCGCGTGCACAGGATGGTGATGAACTTCATCTCGTCAGTCCCATGAATCTTCTCGCCCGCTGCATACAGATCCTAGCATTGGGACAGCCGCAACAAGCCCATGAAGGGGAGCAGGGAGGTGGGGGTTCCCCCGACCCTCCCACCAGGTCGGTGAAAATCCCTTCTGAGTACCAGGCCAGAAGCCACTCTGGGAACTCCCCTGCTTCCCCCGGAGGCTTTGCTCTGTCTCTGGGCATCTCTAAGCACTCTGCCAGCAGGCAGAACTATAGCGATCTGCATATGCCCTTCTGGTCCTCAGAGGCCTCAAGTCCCTAGGTTGGTGGGCTGTTCCTGCCAGGACAGAGCTCCAGCAGACCCCCCCGCCAAGTCATTCCCTTTCCTGTTTCTGAGTCTCCCCAACACCCTCACTTCCCTCCTGGAACACCAAGACGATAGAGGTCTGCAGAGGTAGAGGCTGGGTCCCAGCCTAGCTTAGTGCCAAAGAGAACCCAGATGGGCAGACGGGCTGAGGGAGGCTCTCAGGCATCAGCCCCAAGAGTCTAGGTGGCCGAGGGTGGGGAAGGAGGCCCATGGGGCAGTAGCGGCAGAGGGTGTTAATGTAGCCTCACCTGTGCATCTTGGACGGCCAGGCCTGGGTCCACAAAGCCGCTCACATCATCCCTGCTGCCCTAGGAACAGAAAGGGTGACTATGTAAGGGAGGCCAGCCCAGCAGAGAAGCTGGCGCAGAGGGGAGAGCCACACAGGAGGGAAGGCAGGGCTCTACAGCTTTTTGGCCATGGCCACTTCAGCAGGCCAGCTGTCCTCTCCAGGATCAGATTTTCTCATCTGTAAAATAAGAGTAGTAATGGCTGCCTCGTGCTGAGCTAGGGGAATCAGTGAGCTGAGGAAAGCAGAGTGTCTGCATGGGCTGTGTGTGAAGGACCCACTAGGGGACAGGGCACTTTCCTCCCAGTTCTAGGGCGCCCCCGTGTGGCCGTCTGGGAGGTGCAGGTGTGAGAAGCCTCCAACCACGCTGGGAGGTACCCAATGAGCCCAGGCCACTCGGGCTGTACCTTGGCGGTACCTCCACCTCACCCCAACAGCTCTGTCCAAGAACCGCTCCCTGGAGTCCATCTGCTGGGGTCCTCCAGGCAAGGGGCTCCTAGCAGCCCGGAACCGTGATACCTGCAGGAGGCACACCAGGATCCTCTCCAGGTAGCCGCTGGTGTCTGCTTGGATGTCTTCCTCCAGGCTGGACCCATAGTCTGCAGGGGAAACAGACATGTGAGGCACAGACCCGCTTTCCCCCTCCCAGCCCCACTTCCCACACTTCCGCCGGTTAAAGCCTGCTGATAAGAACGAGTCACACGGAGTGGGTTTATGCACCAAGCGTCTGAATGGCAGAGGCTCCACCACCTGGTGGTCATTCTGAACTAGGAAGCAGCACAGATTGGCAACCCAGCTCCAGTCGCAAAGGTGGGCCAGGCCAGGAAGCCCGCTTCATTTGTGGTTTGGCAAAGCCAGAGCCTTTGGGCACGTTGCCCACCAGACAGACCACGTGGAGGACATGCTTACCTCTGTTTACATTGAATCCTGTAGATTCCATGAGAGCTGGCCTGTGGTCTGCTCTCCGCCCCCCACCCCTCCATTGCAACAGGGCTCCCCACAGTCCCCAGGGTCAGCCTGTGTCCAGCCAGCTTGGAGCCAGCCCTGCCCAGTGCTGACACAGCCCTGGACCCACAGCAAGGCCATGTCTTCAAGAGGCAGAGAGCTTAGGGTGCGTGCCCCTCTGCCCAGCAGCCCTTGGGCTTAAGGGGGCTTAGAGACCATCAGGCACAGGACCAGGCACACAGTAGGTGTTTAGCGCCCGTGTGTGGAAAGGCCCAGAAAGGCTCAGTGCACTGCTGGTCCCCTGTCCTCTGCCAGGCTGCCAAAGCTTGTGGCCATTTTCAAGTGAGCCTTTACCTGGCGCCCCTCACCTTCCCTTACCTTCCTCATATGCCTTCATTATCTCCTGCAGATGGTTCTTGGTCCGAGAAGCCAGGATCTCAATGATGACTCCCTCTTTGGTTCCCAAGCCCTGTGGATAAAAACCACTGTCTGCCGGAAAGCTCCGCCGGTGCCCTCCTGCTCTGTCTACCCCTCTTATCTAGAAGCAAGAGAGAGAGTCTCAGGAAGAACGGGTCCCTGCTCTGCCTGCTCTGGTGGGGGCCTTCGCTGGGGGTGTTTGTGGGGAAAGTCGCACGTGTTTGTCTCCAGGGGTGGATCCTGTGGGCAAGCGAGGTGATGGGAAAGCTCTGTTTCGGCTCTGCCCTCCATGCTGGGTGGTCTCTAGCAGGTCACTTCACCTCTCTGGGCCTAAGGCTCCACATCGGTCCTGAGGATAAAGAGCTGCCCCGCCTCGAAGGTGGATTAGAGATAACAGATGTAAAATGCTGGGCATGCACACCCAGTGAGCATCCTTTCTATGAGGATGCATCTAGTTGCTGGACCCTGATTCACTCCTGACCATCTGCGAGGGCTGAAGGAGCAGTGGTAGTAATAGGAAATCCGAGGCACCAGACAGACGGTGCTCTCTAATTCTTGCACACGTGGTCTGGCGCTGTCCGGAGAAGTGCCGATTTTGGCTTCCTCATGGCCCCAGGACGGCAGAGGCCAGCCAGTCTGGGTGTGGGGGCAGTCTGGGCCGCCGGCTGCAGGCTCACCCAGCTTGGTCATTTCAAAAAGAGGCTCAAGGGGAGCTCGGAGCTCCCAGTGCCAGGCTCTCTGGGGGAAGGTGTCCCTGGCAGCGCCCCCACCCAGTCCTCCTCGGCGTTTCTGCCCCTCCCCCACCCCACCTGCTTAGTTACCTTCATGGCATCATGCAGCTCCTTGGCTTCATATCGGTATGGCGGGTACATGAGGGCCACGATGAGCCTCTCAAACTTGCCACTCAGCTCTGACTTCAAGGTCTCGGTGAGATCCTAATGCAAGAAGGAAGGACAATGTTCTGGATGTTGTGGCCACCTGAGTGCAGACAGCAGGGTGGCAGCCAGTCCTCGCAGGCTCTGCTGGACTCCCCTGTGGGCTTTGCCATGCACTGGTGCCGGCTGGGGTCTCTTGGGCCAACAACTTAGCCTCTCAGAGCATCATCACCCTTGCCTGCGAAATGGAGACATAGATGCTCCTGCTATATACCATTGCCTAGGGGATTGGCCAAGAGACGTGTGCGGCTCAACAGCTGTCAGTGTAACGCTGGTCCGAAATACACATTTGTCACTGCTCATCATCAAGTGCCTTCAGAGCCCCCGGACACTCAATAGACGCATGATTGAATTAAGGGATCTATCTCACGTGTGTCTCCTTCTAGGGATGCTGGTCTCCAGAAGAAGCCACAAGACCACACCCAGCTGATCTGCACAGCACAGCAAAGGACCAAGGACCTTGTGAGACCTGGATTTAAATCCCAACCTGGTTGCCTATAGGCTCTGAGATCTTGGGTAACTTACTCAACCTCTTAAAACATCAGGTCCCCCTAATGCTGAGTGCAGAGAATAATGCAAGTTGTGAAGATAAAGAGAAAGACATTTAAAACAATAAAAAAGGACATTGGTGCCCCTGGAATATTAGAACTTCACCATTCACTTTCCTGAGCCCAATCTCCCATCTAATGACATGCATTGACGGAGGCTTCCTCCAGCCGTGGCTACGTGTGCCTTTGTTCCTGTGTTTGGCTAATGCCCCCAGTGCCTGGCTCTGACTCTGGCTGGTGGAAGGAGGTGGGGAGAAAAGGGGTCCAGCCTGTGTGCTTCCTGCCCCCTGGAGTTCCCTGGAGGCAAAGGGAGTAGGCTTGGGGCACAAGAAACTCCAAGATGAAGAGAGAGTCCTGTGACATAGAACAGAGGAGAGCTTGGTCTGCACCTCTGAGTGTGGTCAAGAGAAGGGCATTCCAGGCTCTGGGAACAGGATGAGCAAGGCACAGAGGCGGGGAAACAGCTCAAGGACGGGCCATGGAGCTCCGTGAGAGACGGGGGTGGAGGGGAGGAGGCGTCAGGCTGGACTGTAGGATGCCTGACACCAAGCCAGGGGTGTGAGGAGCCATAGGTAGCTTTTCCCAATAAAACACAGGATGGCTAGTGAAATTCTAACTTCAGATAAACAATTAATAGTTTTAGTGTAACTGCCCTATCTGCCCCATGGTTCTAGAAGCTGGCTTCGAGCCAAGGGCCTTGTCCAGGGTGGAGCTCCCCCCCCACCCCCCACCACCACCCAGGCTGTCTCTGGCCACAGCAGTACCTCCCCACCCCCACCCCAAGCAAACCTGACTCCAGTCCCACCTTTACCTTGCCAAACTGCGCCTTGAAGGACTTGGCAATCTGCTGCCGCTGTGCATTGCTTCTCTTCGTGAGCACATCGATGATGGCCTGTTCGTTGGTCCCTGCAGGGATGCACAGTGTGAGCACCCCCACTGCCCCAGGGAGGCTGCGGGGATGAGCAGGAGGGAGGGAAGCTGCTTGGTGGCCAAGCAGTGGGCACACACCACCTAGATAGCTCCAAAACCTGACGGTTTTCATGGTATCGATAAGACACTCAGAAATCCTTCTGTCCTTTCCCCACCATCTACTCACATAGCGTTGGGGTGCTGCCTGGGGCCAGTCTCAGAGTGATAGAATCTGAGGACGCTCTGGTGATCTGATCTGCTCTGGACACCGTCTGGGGCCTTTGGAGCTCAGACAGTGGACCTCCCATTCTGTCTTCACTTGTGCTGATAGATGTGGGGGAAAGATAGGACTGAGGGCCCCACAAATTGGATCTGAGTCCTGCCCCAGCAGCCAGCAGGCAAGCAGCTTCATCTCCCCGAGTTTTCTCCTTTGGGAAGTGGAGATGACAGTAGAGATCTCATAGGAAGTAGGGGTCATGAACATGCTGTCAAGGTACATCTAGAAATGGTGGTTCTGGGCCCTGGCTGGCTTCAGGAATCCACACTGGAGACGGGAAGGAGGCTACCTGCGCCTGGCCCAAGCAGTGGGGGGACGCTGAGTGTCCTAGGTCAGCCCTACAAACCCCCAGCTTCATCCCTTCTGAAATTTACACTGAGGGGGCAGGTCCAGAGTTCCTGAGGCCTCAGGCTCAGCCGGGTAAAGCTGCCTACCCAAGGACACATAGGCGTGCACAGCAGATGACCTTCTCTTTCCTCCCAGGGAGGCGCAACCACCCTTCCCCTTCTCCTACCCTGGGGTTGGGGGTACCGAGACCAGGGCTGGGGGAGGGGGCCTGTGTGCCTCTCTGGGTGCCAGGAGTCAGCCCCAGAGTCCCAAGCTGTTCCATGGCATCCCCTCTGCAGAGCTGTGAGCGCAGCAGTCTTGAGCAGAGTGGACAGGTGCTCTCGAGTGAAGGCTGAGGACATCCACTCACCAATCCCCTTCATGGCTTTGTAGAGGGTCTCTGCATCCGGGTCTGGGTTAAAGTGGGGGTTGCTCTTCACCGTGACACCCTCCTGTTCAATCTGCAAAAGAACCCCGGCGCGTTCAAAGCAGGAAGGCAGGGAGGGCAGAGCAGATTGCCGGCCCACCTCGCAGGCTGCCCCTGCAGGGGAGAGCGCACGGTTCAGCCCCTGCGGGCCAGCGGTGGAGGCTCAGCCCCTCCTGCCCCCGCCGGGCTTGGCTGTCCCGACTGTCCTCCTTGGGTGAAGGGAGGGCCGAGGGGTCCTCCCTGGTCCAGGACTGCAGCTTCTGGATATGTCAGTTACCAGCAGATATGTGTTGAGGAAGGGGAGCCTTTATTTAAAATTTTAAGTTTTTGAGAAAGAGAGAGAGAGAACAATCTCAAGAGGGGGAGAGGCAGAGGGAGAGAGAGAGAGAATTTTTATTTTGAGAGAGAGAGAATCTTAAGCCCCCAGGTTGCCCCCGGGGTGAGGGAGTAGGGGGCGCTGCAGGGTGTGTGTACAAAGGAGCACGAATCGCAGAACATCCTGTGCGCACGTAGCTCCGGGTTAGCCCTCCTGGGAGGTCTCTGACGCAGGCCAGCCGCTCAGGTGTCAGCTGCGTGGGGAAGCTGCTATTGGGTGAGGAACCCTGAGAGACCACAGCCTGCCTGGCCCGGCTGTGAGGGGTCTGTGGTTGTCCTCTGGGCTCCGTGGGACTGCCACGTCACCTCCACAGAGCGACTCTTTGGTGAATAGGCTGGCACCAGTCAGAACCACAGCTTGTGGGAGGGAGCCTCACAACCTCTCCTTCCCCTGCCCCTGCCCTGGGGTGTGGTCTCTGGATCAGGCCAGGCCTCTCCCAGCTAGTGCCATCTGAGGGCAGGGACCAGGCCCTACCCATGGCCACCCCTAGCACGGTTGACAGGCAGTGGGAAAGGACAACCCACCCCAAACCGCTAGGGCAGTGAGCAAGCAAGGACAGGCTTCGTGGAGCTGAACACACTGCCTGGAGAGCGTACAGACGAGGTTGGGAAGAGAGGCATGGTCTGAGCTCCAGCTGCCTCCTTGCTGAGAAGTGGGTACTTAGAAGAAGGTAGAGAGCCAGGATCCCCCGCTGAACATCCTGACTGCTTAGGGCCTTTGCAAGTCCATGGGCTCATGGAGGACAGAAGGTTAGGTTTAGAAAGAGCTGCATGGTGCTCTGAAAATTGTGATATAAACAAGAGAAAGTACTTGGGCCTTTGACTTGGGCCAAATCTTTAATCCAAGGCAGGCCTGAAAGCTCTTTAGATTTGTGCCCTGTAGAATTTCTCAGATCCAAATGAATAATCTTTTTTAAAGTATGTGTTTGAGGGAAAGGGATAGTAGAGGAGTGGAGGGAGATAGGAGATTGGAATCTGAAGAAGGACTCAAGAGATCTTTCAATGGAAAGGAATTTAGTTCCATTGTGTTTGGTCTCCTGTGCACCTGTACACCTACTCCTTCTCTCTGCCCCTCATCTACTCATCTACTTTCTCACCTACCCACCCCTGAGCCCACTCATTCATTCATCCATCCACTCTCCACCAAGACATTAATGGCCACATCCACCCATCCACCTATCCATCCATGTATTCATTCATTTAGTCACCATGTCCATCCTTCTAACCATCCATACATCCATCTAACCACCCATCCATGCACCCATTTAATCACTGCATGTATCCATCTATTCATTCATACATTCTTCACCCATCCATCCATCCTTCTAAGCCCTGATTAGGTCCTGAAAATACAAGGCAGATTGCCATCTGTGGGGTATCTATAGGAATGTTCCTTTTGAGTAAGAGGTAAAAAGTCTTTCTACACCTTTGGTTGAATTTCAAGTGTCTGGTAACAGATTTTCCTATCTCATTTCTTAGCAACATGCACCATGCACAAGAAACAATTCCTTGTGCAAATTCCATCCAGAAGATCCCCTGTGCACGAATACATAGTATCCCTTGTTTGTGGAGTCTGAGCTGCTATTCCTACTGTTAGCCGTCGATCATCTCCTTTGTGCCAGGCCCTTTGTGCAAGTTGGTTTAGGTGTTGTAAGGGCAGTGCTGTGCAGCTCCTTGACCTCTCCAATAGTCGCACTAGGTAGGTATGGATGTGGCATTTTACAGGATAGGGAGTTGGGCTCGGAGAGCTTGTCCAGGTGACATAGCTAGTAAGTGGTGGGGTCGGCACTGCTCCCATAACCTGACTCAGAAGCTGAGCTCTGTGTACTTCCTCGACCCTATTGATGACTCCACCTTTTCGAGACAGTGAACTTTCCTGGAACCCTTCACTGAAGGGAAGCCTTGCCCACAGGGTGTCTGGGAACTTGAGCTCTGGGTGCCACCCGAAGGGACTTTCTCCCTGCCCCCAAGCTGGCAGTGAATGCACAGTGACTGAGTCACTGGGGAGCAGCCCATTCAGCCAGTCTGAGGTCAGCTCCGGTGGGCGTGTAAGTCAGCCGCTCCCTGGGGGTTTGTTGTGATTTTGCTGCATTGAGGAGGCTCAGCCTCTCTTCCCACTCCATGGTGTTAGGGGATAAAAAGTGCCATTATCTGGAATCAGACCCCAGAATATAAGCAGGGCAGGATAGGGCTCCAGATCTTCCTATCTGAAACACCACGCTGTTGGAGGAAGAGTCTGTCTGGGCCCCTTGCCTGGAGTGGGCTTGTCCAGACAGGAACATTTTCACTGAAAAGGTGACTCAGTCAGTCCTGCCTGCGACTCTATCTGTAAGAGCTCTGTTCGGCTAAGCTGCCACACCTTTGCACTCCCCCGTCATGGGGCTGCCCTGGGGAGCCCGGGAGACAGGCCTTCATCTCTGTAAGAGAGGCACAGACCACTTCCCCCACCACTGCCCCCAGTCCTGGGCCTGGTCCTCACTGGCAGTCTGCCTGGGATCTTGCTGCCCCAAGCCCATCTCCCCACTGGTTTTGGGCAGCCAAGGCCCACCATTTGGGATCTGGAATTGGGCTTCTCAGAGTCTAACCCAGACCCTAGCACGTACTAATGTGGCCACCTTGGGGGCCTGCTGAGTTTCCTGTGCCTCAGCTTCTTCACCTGTGGATAAGGGCACCGGCATCTACGTTGTGGAGGTGGGACGAGGCTCAAGGGAGATATTGAATGTGAGATGCTTAGTATGATGTCTGGCACACAGTAGGTGCTCAGCAAAGGCCATCGTTATCTTGCCAGGTTGGCAGGTCCCCGCAAGGAGGCTTCGCCCGCCTGGCTGGGTAGGGTCCCTGCCGCACGGGGAGCAAGGCCCAGAGCTGGCCCCGCTAGGCCAGCAGCTGACCGTGGAAAAGTGGGCCCTCCTTGCCATGTCTGTATCAGGCCAGGCCAGGACAAAACTGGAGGCCACTCTAGCCCCTTGACCTGTCCCTGCTGCTTCGCCGGGGCCCAGACAACTGCCCCACCATTGCCGCTAGCTTCCTCTCTGTCCAGGTCTGGCATGTCTGACCCCGACAGCCCCTGGGTTGAGCCATTTGTGACAAAGAGATTTCCTGAAGCGGGATAAGCCTGGATCACCCACTGCCACTCCCAGAGAGCTTAGGGACAGGAGTGGAGAGTGACCTGAATTCTAGCCAGATCCCTGCCTGCTAGCTCCGGGGCTGAGCCAGGCACTCAGTGTCTCCGAGACTCAGTTTCCTCATCTGTGAAATGGAAAGAGCAGCCCTGATGACCTGGGTGTGCCTGGGGACGAAATGAAGGCATCGTGCCTGGGCACAATGTCACCTGCAGATGTCATCTGCTTGTCCTCTTTGTCCCCCTCTTGGGTTGTCAACTCCTTAGCATGAGATGGCCTCAGACTCAAACCCAGATGAAACACTCCCAAGAATCTGTTAGTTCAGTAGGAGACTCGGGGACAGGCTCTGCGGTCTTCCCTACCTCAGGCCTCCATGACTCTATAAAGCATGGATTTTAGCCACTCAAGGCCCCTGTGGGCCAGGTCCTCCCTCCTTCTCTTCTCTTTCCTCAATCTGGACGAATAAGTCTTGATCCCTGGAGGCCTGCTGGCCCTCCCATGCCCTGAGGTGTAGGCATTGATCAATCCTCCATCAGCTAATTTGATCACGTTGCTCATCAGCTCAAGGATCTTCAGTGGCTCCCCATTACCCTTAGGGTAAAGCCCAAGCCCCTTGGCCTGCCATGTGAGGCCTTTTAGGACCTGTCCCGCCTGTCTCTTCAGGTCTATCTCCCCCATTCCTCTCCCCTCTTACTCAGGGCCCTCTCTGGAGCTACTTCGCTCCAAAGCCAAGCTTCCCACCCTTCTGGGCTTTTTGCACATATGTTCTCTCTGCAACGAACCATCTGCTCAATTCTCCTCAAACACATGGATGTGCATACATACCACACACACGCACAGATGGCTCACACATGATAAGCCCTAGCTTTGAGCAGCCTCACTCCTCCCTGCTGGGGCTCGTCCTCTGGGCTTCCTCAGCCCCTCAGCTCCCCTCAGTGCATTTCAGGGTTCCTTTATCTGTCTGCCCCTCCTCCCTCAACTTCCCTCCTAACTGTGAGTGCCTCTAGGGCTGGGACAGTTTCTTCTCTCTTGCCTCCTCCGTGGGCAGCCTGGTGCCTGGCCGGCAGGCAGCGTCATGCTTGACTGAGCTGACATCTGTCCACCCACACCTTCCACCCCTGCTCGCTCCACACTTACCCAGGCTTTCCACCAGGCCATCTTGTTCGCCTCTCAATCGCCTTTCTCCAGAGAGACGAGGACGTACGTGTCCACCTTTCCTCTACTCCCAGATGGCACAGGACTGGCCCTCCCGATGAGCAGGCCAGGTCGCTTGCGGGTGGGTGTGGTGGTGCAAGCAGGCCCCAGGCCCCACCCAGCGCCGCCCCCATCCCCTCCCTTTCCCTCTGGGCCCTGCCTGGCTCTGGATCCCTCCTGTGGCTCCCAGGCCGCACCCAGGCACCGCCCGAGCCTGCCTGTGGAATTCGGCCACTCACTGCCAGACGGCTGGGCTGTGGCTGTAACGCAGACTGGAAATTCTGAGTCCCGACCTCTGAAAGCCCCACTTAGTAAACATGGCTGTTGTTTCACACTGTCTTTACTAGACCTGATCTATATAAAAAAGAAGGATATCACATCTCCCTTTCTTTTATTGCGCAGTTTCTACCCCATTAACAGGCAGTGAGGAGCCCTGCAAAGGACATAAGCACTGGCGGCCTCCATTTATGGAGGTCTCTCAGTCTGGACACCTCTTTAATCACTGTGTGCATTCTGTCTCCCTTATTCTTTGCCTCAACCCTGAGAAGCAGGTGTGAGCTCCATGTTCCGCAGAGAGAAGCAGCCTCCAGTGTTCAGATCATTTGCACAAGTCCTACCTCTTGAGCTGTCAGCCACCAGGTCTCTCTGACTTGCTCTGCGCCTACGCTGTGCTGGGCCCCGCGGGACGCCAGCCAGCCAAGGGAGGGAGCCGACTCCCGAGGGAAGAGGTTCATTTTTTCCTCTCTGGAGCTTGACTTCCCTGGGTCTTCTGACTAGAGTGTTCCATGGCACACTCTTTCTACCCAACTCTTAACCCACCCTTCAGGGTAAACACAGTGGCTCAGGGGGGCCCCAAGGCCCCTCCATCTTGGGGAGACCCTCCCAGGGCTTCCAGATCCCCGGAGTGAAAAAGAGCCCCATAGCGGTGTGATTGTTTCACATTCAGTGAAACCTCTCAGGGCAATAGATAAGAGTTATCGCTTGATGCAAAATCCTCTGGTTTCCTGACCCTGAGTCCAGTACCCTTTGCTCCACATACACAGTGTCTCCGGGCTGTTCTTTCTGGAAGTGTGGGCTGGGGTGGGTGGGGACAGAGCTGGGCCAGGATGCAGAGGCTAGGGGAGGCAGCCACCACCCAGAGCTGCCGGAAGACTGGGGATCCCTACTGCATAGCGCTGTAAGGTGCATCAGAGAGCCACGTTCACTGAGAAACGGTCTACTCTTGGTCTTTGGGGGCCCACACTCCCCAGCCTCCCTGGGAGGGAGTCCTTTGGGTCAGAAGTGAGGTGCCCTCGATGGTGGGGCTTCTCAGGACTTCAGCTGCCCATGCCATGTGCATGTGGGGGTGGGCCCATGCTGTGGCATGAGTGTGAGTATTTAGGGACTGGGTCCCCTCCAGGAGGCTGTGGTTGAAGTCTAGTTATGAGAAAGACCTTAGATAGGACTAGTGTGATGGGCCCTGGCAGAGCCCAGAGAGAAATGCTGGACCCTGAGACCAGGACAGGCCACAGAGGTTGGTGCAGACACGACCTGGGCCTCTGAGGGGCCATCCTTCTTAGTCTCTTTATTATCACCCTAACTTCCCCCTGAGTCTTCTTTCTGGGCCTTCTGTTCTTCTCCCTCCCCATTAGAGGTTCTGAACCTTGGCTGCCTTTGGGGGTGTTCAGCATCTCCCCAGGCTGAGCTAGACTTCCCATGAGCAGTGTTAGGAGCTTCCTGTAAAGAGCCGCAGCCACACATTTCACTCATGGCACAAAGAATGATGGGTGCCGCTCTGTTCCAGACACTCAGCTGTGCGGGGGCGTGGGTGCCATGGGAGCAATATGGTTGGTATGAAGGCAACACGAATACAGAGTGGCCTTACCAGGAAGGCTGTGTGGGCCAAGGAAGGTGTTTTTAAGGCGGGAGGGGATTGAACATGTTCAAATGCTCTCGGAGTGTAGAGAAGGAGAAGTGAAGACAGGGGAGAGAAAACAGAGCAAGGACCCCAATTCCCTAAGAAGCCAGGGGGGAATGGGAGCCAGGGCACAGCCTGAGACTTTGACATTGGTTAGGAAGGAAAAACCTCAACCCCAACCCCAACCCCAGCCCTCTTTGTCGTGATGTCTAATGGAAACGGGCAGAGAAAGGGGACATGCCGCTAAAGAGAAGACATTCCTTCCGAGTGGTCTCAGGTTGTTTTTGTCTGTTTAGCAAGAAGTGATAGCAAAGGCCCAGTGTGGGGTGAAGTAGTGAGGCTGGAGGTTGGCTGAGGATTGAAATTGTCATTGTGGTAAAGACGAACCTACGGTCGATATCCGACTTGAATATTGGTCATAGACTTTGAATCCCACTGCTGTGGCAAGCCTGAGTGAAGACCTCCCTGGTCCCTATGAACGTGGAACTTGTTTTAACCAACTGTGCACACACCCAGGAATCCATTCTGTCCCATCTAGAGATCTAGCTCTCCATCCCTGATCAGCCCTACAAGCCCTTCTAGAACCTTCTGGGGAGTCTGCTGCCTCTCTCTCTTAGCAGACCACTCAGTGGGTTTCTTTGTGGTGTTTCCTGTCTGGCCCGGTGAGTCAGCAAATGTGGATTTGTTCCTTTGTGTGTTTGAGTTTCAGGGCCTTTGTTTTATCCTTTGATCACTGGGGATGAAAGAATGAGCTGCAATGGCTGTAGCGTCTCATTCTCTCCTCATTTATTAATTTCCCTTTTCTGGTTTCTATCTCTGTCAAACAGGGACAGCTCTGCGGATCCGTCTCTCAAATTCTCCCACTTTTTTTCTCTTCAATTATGTCCAGTCATAGTAAGTTTCTAAGTTAATGCCATTTTAAAACTTTGATCTTTGGTAAGCTCTGGCATTTTTGTAATTTGTTGTTCCTGTCTTAATGTTTTTCCTTCCTTCCTTCCTTCCTTCCTTCCTTCCTTCCTTCCTTCCTTCCTTCCTTCCTTCCT